>NC_092132.1:123764694-124014694 GCF_043159975.1 Macaca nemestrina | reverse complement strand
GGAGGCTGAGGCGAGAGGATCGTTTGAGGTTAGAAGTTTCAGACCAGCCTGGCCAATATGCTGAAACTCCATCTCTACTAAAAATGCAAAAATTAGGCCGGGTGTGGTGTAATCCCAGCACTTCTGAAGGCCAAGGCAGGCGGATCACCTGAGGTCAGGAGTTCGAAACCAGCCTGACCAACATGGCGAAACCCCGTCTCTACTAAAAATACAAAAATTAGCCGGGCATGGTATTGCTTGCCTGTAATCCCAGCTACATGGGAGGCTGAGGCAGGAGAATCACTTGAACTCGGGAGGCGGAGGTTGCAGTGAGCCCAGATCACGCCACTGCACCCCAGCCTGGGTGACAGAGCAAGACTCCATCTCAAAAAAAAAAGTTGTTGGGTGTGGTGGCACGTGCATGTAATCCCAGCTACTCGGGAGGCTGATACAGGAGAGTCACTTGAACCTGGGAGGTGGAGGTTGCAGTGGACCAAGACTGCGCTGCTGCACTCCAGCCTGGGTGACAGAGTGAGACTCCGTCGCAAAAAAAGAAAAAAAAAAGTTATTTTTACTTAGGAAATGACTTATCTATTTTGCAAGTTAATCTCAGAGCACAGTTATACCTATTTATTACTTATTATTCATTCCTGTCTTCCTCTTCCCTCTGATAAATAACTTGGTAGTTTTTGGTAAAACAAGCTAATCAGGGTTCTCTAAATAACATAGTCTCATGCCTGTAATCCCAACACTTTGGGAGGCCAAGACATGAGGATCACTTGTAGCCAGGAGTTTGAGACCAGCCTGGGCAACAGAGTGAGCCATTTGCTTGTCTTGGCTTTTTACTTTCCATGTTTTAGGATGGTCATAACTTTTATCAGGTACAGAGTATAACCAAATGGATTTTTCCCTTCTGTTCTCCCTGTACAACAAAGGAGACTGACCGTAAGTGGAACCAGGATGTGTTGACGTGGTCATTACTGCAAGGAAGGAGGAAAAATAGCAGCCAAAAATGCCATTTATGTGAAACTTGTGACTTGATTGAGGAAACACTTGCTCAAGCAAAAGCTTAACTGACTACCTCTATACTGAGGAATGTGAGAATTACCACATTTACTTCTGCACTGGAATTAAATTCTGTGTGTGATCACTGTCTTCAGCTCTTATTCTAACACTGGGGCAGAATGAGAGAGGCATTTGAAATTCAGATACTATACTCTACCTTAATAAATGTTTTTCTTCTTCTTTGCAATAATGATATTATTAGATAGGCTTGATATCCCATGATTTTTGTCATCAAGTTTGCATGGTATCTATATAGAGAGATAGGAAGATGCAATCTTATTTTTTTTATTTATTTTTTTGAAATAGCCTTGCTATGTCACCCCAGGCTGGAGTGCAATGGTGCAATCTCAGCTCACTGTAACCTCCACCTCCCAGGTTCAAGTTACTGTCATGCCTCAGCCTCCCTAGTAGCTGGGACTACAGGTGTGTGCCACCATACCCGGCTAATTTTTGTATTTTTAGAAATAGAGATGGGGTTTCACCATGCTGACCAGGCTAGTCTCAAACTCCTGACCTCATGTGATCCACCCGCCTTGGCCTCCCAAAGTACTGGGATTACAAGAAGATGTGATTTATTTTAAATGTTTGTTTGCTGAGGGGGAATATCTGAGTTTACCTTTAAGTGTCAAAAATAATCTGATACTATGGTACTAGTTGTTGTTTTGTTCTTATTTCAGAATGAGTTAATAGGTGTAGTCAGTTACTATGCTCAGGAAATAATGTTTGGAGATAAACTTTGTGTGTGCTCTCTGTACATTTCATAGTATCATTTAAAAGCAAACCTCTTTAATCAAAGCCAAAAAGGAAAGGATGTGTTCTCTTTCTTCCATGTTTCTTGGCAGATCTTACAGGTGAGTGGGAAGTCATGAATGGGCAATTTCCAAGAAGTACAAAAGTAATTTTGTTCATAAAGCAAAATATTTTCCTTTGATTCATGATTTACGAGGAAACCCATAGCTTAGCACCTACAAGAAACTTAAATAGGCTGACTTTGCAGTGAGGGTCTCAAAGAAGGAATGCTGTGAGAAAATCTTCTGACATTCTGATGATACATTCGTCTAAAGGTTAGGAGGAAAAACTTCTTTCTTAGAGTGTGGCTCCCCCACCCCCCACCCCCCTTGCTTCCCTCTTGCTAATTGCCTGTTTTTTGATTTTTTTTTTTTCCCTTTTGTTTTGAGAAAGGGTCTCTCTCTGTCTCCCAGGCTGGAGTGCAGTGCCCAGGCTGGAGTACAGTGCCCAGGCTGGAGTACAGTGCCCAGGCTGGAGTGCAGCGGCACCATCACTGCTCGCTGCAGCCTTGACCTCCTGGGCTCAGGCATTCCTCCTACCTCAGCTTCCCGAGTAGGTATGACTATAGACATTTACCACTTTGCTCAGCTAATTTTTGTATTTTTTGTAAAGAGGGGGTTTCACCATGTTGCCTAGGCTGTGCTTATTTTTTATAATGAAAAAAAGATGAAAGCCAGGTGCAGTGGCTTACGCCTGTAATCCCAGTACTTGGGGAGGCTGAGGCAGGATTATTTGAGTCCAGGAGTTCAAAACCAGCCTGGGCAACATAGTGAGACTTCGTCTCTACAATCAATCAGTCAGTCAATCAATCAGTCATTCGATCAATCAGTTGTAGTAAAGAACACAGAACAAAAGTTTACCATCATAACCATTTGTTTATTTTATTTTTTGGAGATGGGGTCTCACTCTGTTACTAAGGCGGGTCTCAAACTCGTGGCCTCAAGCAATCCTCCTTCCCAGTGTACTTGGATTACAGGTGCCAAGCCCTAGCCTTTTTTTAAGTGTACAGTTCAGTAGTGTTGAGTATGTTCACGTTGCTGTGCAACAGAGCTCCACAACTTTTACATCTTGCAAAACAGAAACTCTATACCCATTAAACAACAGCTTGCTGTCTCCGCATCCACCCCACCTCTAACCCCTTGGCAACCAGCATTCTTATTCCCTTTTTCTATGGATTTGACTGTTCAGATACATCATATAAGTAGAATCATTCAGTATTTGTCTGTTACTGGCTTTAAGTCAGCCTAATGTCCTCAAAATTCATCCATGTCGTAGCATGTGCCAGAATTTCCTTCCTTTTTAAGGCTTCCATCATATTTTTCCATCCTTCTGTCAAAGGGATGTTTGGGTTGCTTCCACCACCTGGCTATTGTGAATAATGCTGCAGTGAGCATGAGTGTGCAAATATCTTTTTGAGATACTGCTTTCGTTGTCACTGGGTCTACTACTACTGGGTAATTGTTTTGGATTTTTTTAAGGTTCCCCATAGCAGCTCGCATTCCCACCAACAGTGCATAAAGGTTCCAATTTTTTCCACACCTTTGAGAACACTTCTTTTTTTTTAACTTTTTTTTTTTTTTTTTAAAGAGATAGGTTCTCACTATCTCACCCAGGATGGAATGCAGTGCCATGATCATAGCTCACTGCAGCCTCAAACTCTTGGGCTCAAGGGATCCTCCTGCTTCAGCCTCCCAAAGTAGCTGACTAGCTAGGACCACAGTCACACGTCACCACCACCGCCCCCCACACCACCCCCCTCCGACTAGTTTGTTCCTCCGGCTAGTTTGTTTTTTTTGTTTGGCTTTTAATTTGTTTGCAGAGACAGGGTCTTGGCTATGATGCCCAGCTGGTCAAGCAATCTTCCCGCTTCAGCCTTTCAAAGTGCTGGAACTACAGGAGTGAGCTACCCTGCCTGGACTATTTTGATTTTTGATAGTAGCTATAATTGTCCATTTTTAACATTAACCGTAATGATCAAATAACTTTGAGCGCCTAGGGTTGAATAAATGTGAGATTTGTGTGCGGTCTGCAAAGCTGGAGTTAAAATTTTTTTCTTTCACTTGCTCCTAAACACTGTTTTGGGGTTTTTAAACTTACAATGGGTCTGGTACAGTGTATCATTGTTTCTTCGTGATTTTCAGCATAGTCTGTATTTTTAACCTAGGTAGAAAAAGCAGTGGAACATCATGGTAGCGAAAATTGCAGATCTCAAACTTGGCAGAACTATTACAGAGAAGTAAAGTTCAGTGGAACAGATTGTGAGGAAAGCATCATTCATGTCGCAAGAGTTTACAAATAACAGGTGTACAATACACTGGGATGTTTCTTGCCCATTAATGGAAATGCTCCGGAGACTGTACAGTCAAGAAGATGGATAAGGTGGTAGATCCTTTCCGCTCTCTCCCTTGATTGATTTTTTTCCCTCATACTGCCTAACTTCCTCTGTTACAGACGCTGGGTAGTATCAACATATGTTTCCTTATCGTTCAGTCTGGAAAATAAACCCTCCAAAAAATTAAAAAGGGAAAAAGTAATGTTCTGATTTATCTGCCATCAATATTTTTTATTTGTGGATTCTCTTAATACCATATCAGAAATAACTTTATTTTTCTTTTTTTGAGATGGAGCCTTGCTGGAGTTCAGTGGCACAATCTCGGCTCACTGAAAGCTCTGCCTGCTGGGTTCAAGCGATTCTCCTGCCTCAGCCTCCCGAGTAGCTGGGATTACAGGTGTGTGCCACCGAGTCCAGCTATTTTTTTTGTATTTTTAGTAGAGATGGGGTTCCACCATGTTAGCCAGGATGGTCTCGATCTCCTGACCTCGTGATCCGCCCGCCTCTGCCTTCCCAAGTGCTAGGATTACAGGCGTGAGCCACCGCGCTGGGCCTGTTTTTTATTTTGTTGTTGTTTCTTTTTGTATAGAGTGTCTTGCTAGGTTGCCCAGGCTGGTCTCGAACTCCTGGGCTCAAGCATAGGAAATGTCTGACCTTAACAGCGCGTGGCTACTGAGTAACAATTCTAAACAGTATTTCTTGGGCCTTTACTGTGCTAGATATTCCCTCTGGTGATACAGGCAAAATTAAGCCAAAATATGAAATAAAACATTTAGGCTTCTTTTACACTCCATTTTCTCCTTCCCTGCCTCTCCAGGTCTCAGTCGCTTTTCACCTTGGCCCTTCGTTTTGTTGCACTCCTAGGATCCTGGAGCCTAGCAGGGTTTTCTCAGTTCATTCCCACTCCTTTCACCCTCCCCGTGGCAGCTCCAGAATAAGGGTTTCTGGCCCTTTATCTTCTGTTTCTGTAAACCTTCGCCGCCAGTCACTGCCTTTTCCATTTTAATTGCATTCTCCCACCCCCGCGGTCTTCCTGGAATGCTTCCTGTTTTGCTCTCGGTGGGGCCAGCCCTCCAGGGATCCGCATCTGCATCTCTTCTTTTGCCTTCGTCTGGCTGAGTCCTGCTGAAGCGCTGAGCCCTAGGCGCAGGCGGAAGCTGGGTCAGGTGCGCGGTCGCACTTCCGGTCGCGCGGCCCACACCGGTCGCCATTGTGGTGGAGGTCCGAGCGAGTCGCCTGGGCACGAAGCGGCAGTTCGAAGTCCGAGGGTACTGAGAGCCACGGTACCTGTAAGGGATCTGTTCAACTTCCTCAGATGGGATGGGGGAAAAGTCAGAGGGTGACATTTCTGGTGACCGATGCCTGAACTGGAGCTTCCAGGGGAAGGCTAGAGAAAGACTTGGCCATAAGCTCTCCCTCTTGGGGCCATGACTCCTACCATTACTTTTATTTACTCATGATAGCTTTTTAAAAAACTGAAATTAATAATAATTCCCCTGAAATACTCACGTGTGGCAATGGAGCAATGAAACAAAGCACGTGCTTAAGTATTCTTGTCCACACAGCTGGCAGTGGCTCTTCTGTACCGAAGGCGGTTGTTACAGTCACCTCAAGCCCTGCAGCTTCTCCACAACCCGAATCTGGAATATGCTGCGTGGATATTGCCTTTTTATAAAATATTAGAATCCGTTGGCCCAAGGTCTATGTACTCCTAAACTGTAATGTTTAATATTTTTTTCTCTGAATTCTGTTTTAAATAGTTTTTTAAAAAGGTGTCCTGCACTATTGTTTTTCGTAATTATGGCTAAAAAAATAAAAAACCTTTAAATGTGCATGATGTGAAAACAAAAAGGCTGCGTAGTATGTGGTTAAGAGCCCAGGCTTTGAACTGCTTGAGTTCAAATCAAGCTCTAACACCAGCTATTTTAATTTTGGACAGGTTCCTTAACCCTCACTTTCCTAGATTGCAAAATAGCTCCTATCTTATAGGCTTGTGGTAAGGGTGATTGGGTGGATACAGGTTTACAGTTGCTTATCTGAAATCCTTGGTGTCGGATGTGCTTAAAAATCTTTCAGATTTTATATTGATTGATTAATTGGCTGAAACAGGGTCTGTCTCTGTCGCCCAGGCTGGAATGTAGTTAGCTTACTGCAACCTCTGCCTCCCAGGTTCAAGCGATTCTCTTGCCTCGGCCTCCTGAGTGGCTGGGACTACAGGGTGCACCACCATGCCCGGCTGATTTTTGTGTTTTTAGTAGAGACAGGGTTTCACCATATTGGCCAGGCTGGTTTTGAGCTCCTGGCCTCAAGTGATCCTCCAGCTTTGGCCTACCAAATTGCTGGGATTACAGGTGTGAGCTACTGCACCCAGCCTCTTTCAGATTGTGAAAGATAACATAGTACATAACCCATAAATAACATAATACAGTGAGGTCTAAGGTAGCACATAGTAATTAAGTACATTAATTTTTCTTCAGTGCACGTGAATACTACACTAAGTGAGATAAATTAAAACTATAAATAGTTTTACATCACTTTAGATCAGGTTTTGCCACCCAGTGAGTTTGCACCGCCCTCCTCCCAGACTCACCACTATAGGCTTTCAGAGCATTTAGATTTTGTAATTGTGGATTAAAGGTTGTGGAGTCGTATGTAAACCATTTGAACAGGGCCTGGCGTATAGTAAGCACCCTATAAATGTTATGTGCAAAACTGAATTCTTCCTATACTTTATAACTAGATTGTTATTATTTAAAAGAGTAGTTTAAATCATAGTGGTTTAAAGTGATGTAACGAAGGCCAACATAACTATCTGTGTGTATTTTTCGCATATTATCTCATTTGGGTTTCAGGTCTGTTTTTCCCATGGTAAAAGAACAAAGACTGAACAAAGAAGGCAGAGGAGAAAAGTTCCATGTTCCGCCTCACTCCATCTTGCCTAGCCAAAACAATTGAACAGTTTAAGATATCTATTTCAGAGATTTCAAATAAGTTCTAAAATGTATTCGTTTGTTGTGACTTCAGCCTTGACTTGCCTCTACTCTTAAGTACACGGTAAGAACTGAAAGCCATCCTGTGCATCTTAAATCTTTTAATCTGCTTTGCTGCCAATGGATTATTTCTCGAACATGATGGTGTAGAAAATTCTTAAATTTTAGGCAACTTAAATGCTTCTAAGATTTTTTTTTTCTTACCAAAGAGAGGTGGCTTCTGAGTTTAGGACTGTGGGGTTGATGTTTCATGTGAGTTCATGGCTGCATGACATTTGGCCTGAAAGTCTAGTGATCTGGTATATTTTATCCTGTGATCCGTTAATATCTATTGAAAATACACTATAGCTCTTATAGTGAAAAATAATTACACCTATTTCATCCTCTCTTTCTACTTAATACACATATTTAGCCAGTCTAAGCCTGATCAAAAGGACAATGGTGGGAATGCCTGAAAGAATAATGTATGCTTTTCAAAAGATAAACCAGATACTGGAAGCAGAAACTCTGAAGGACAAAGTTAAAATCTGAAGGTAAATCTTACTGCCCTTGTGTCTGCAAGATAGACAGATTGACAAAAGTATAATACAGAGCTATTTAGATAATTCAAAAGAATTACATCTTTAGATTATTTTTTTGGCTTATCTGAAGAACTATAAATTCCATTTTATGCATAAATTAGTAACCTATTAATTTCTTTTAATTCTCTATAGAAGGAAAGCTGACATTGGAGTCTTTCATCTTTTCTTTCTCCTTGCCATTTCTTCGTCAGTTATCTTTAGTCTGTTACATATATAGATATATACACAGATATATGTATGTATTTTCCTGAAACAAGGTCTTGCACTGTCGCCTAGGCTGGAGTGCAGTGGTACAATCACAGCTCACTGCAGCCTCGACCGCGCGGGATCCAGCGAGCCTACCACCTTAGCCTCCTGAGTAGCGTGTACTACAGACCACCACTCCCGGCTGATGTTTGTATTTTTTGTAGTGATGGGGTTTCACCATGTTGCCTCAGGCTGTTCTGGAACTCCTGAACTCAAGTGATCCACCCACCTCAGCCTCCCAAAGTGCTGGAATTATAAGCATGAGCCACTGTGCCCAGCCTGTAAATACATTTAGGTGAAGACTTTGCTAAAGAAAGAGACAATGAAATCAGTTAAGACACCAATACGGTACATGAAACACAACTTGGAGCATTAAATCAAAATTGCCAAAGCTCACCTTTTTCAAGTGTAAGGCTTGTTTCTTTGTATATGCTTATCTCTTTTGCAACTTCATGTTACCCTGATGTGTGGGATATTAACTTTAAAGATGATTTTATCGTTTTATGGTAGTTATTCCTTCGTTCACTTTCCCCTTTATTGTGGTTAATCTGTGAAGTAGATTTGGTCATGCAATACACTTTATTTTTAGCAGTCTCACAGTGTTTTAACTCTTGTATTTTATTGCCTTTAATACAAGAATGAAGGCCAATAATCAGTAAGGGTGAGGCTGTTCTGTTTCATACTTGATACTCAAAAACTAACTTCTGTGTTTTCTATTTTAAGGCTTACTACAGGTAGACTACTTTTTCAGCCGTCAATTAAAATAAGCTTTTCTTAAAAATGAGATGATAAATAATTACAGCATTAGAATCCCTAATATGTGCGTGTATGTGTGTGCACGCACATGGGTGCAGTATGATAGTGGCTGCAGCGACAGAAAACCAAAGTAATGTGGCTTAACCATAATAGGCATTTATTTCTCTCTCACGTAAAAGTCTGAAAAGTGATCTATATTTAGCAGACTTTTTTGGTGTGGTTTTTTTTTTGGAAACAGGGACTTGCTCCATTGCCTAGGCTGGAGTGCAGTGGCATTATCCTAGCTTTCTGTAGCCTCAGCTTCCTGGGCTCAAGCGATTTACCCAGCTCAGTCTCCCAAGTAGCTGGGACTCCAGGCACATGCCACCACACGTGGCTTTTGTGTGCATGTGTGTGTGCAGTGGAGGGTAGTTGGGGTAGAGATGGGACTTTATTGCCCAAGCTGACTTTATGTTTTGATTCTCTGCCATCTTCATCAGGTAGCTGTCATCTTATGATCTAAGATGGGTGCTCCAGTTCCCAGTTATCTTCTAGGCAAGAAGAAAGCAGGAAATAAAGGCTCTTTTTATTTTATTTTTGATTTTGTTGCATACCAAAGGAATGTTCTCTTTTAAAGGCACCACCTAAAAGTTACAGGCATCACTTCTGTCCATATCAATAGGCCAGAATTTACTAGTATGGTTTGAGTATCCAAAAGAGTGCTCCAGAATCTGAAACTTTTTGACTACTGACATGATGCCCAAAGGGAATGCTCAACAGAGAGTGTAACTGCAAATATCCCCCAATATGGAAAAACTCGAAAACTGAACACTTCTGGGCCCAAGCATTTCAGATGAAGGGTACTCAGCCTGTACAGTATTAACTAGCAAGGGAATTTAGGAAATGATGTGCCCAACAGAAATTTATTACTACATAAAATAGAGAAGATATTAGAGGAAGTTAGCGGTTATAATAGTAAAGTGTGTAATAGTGCAATGTTTTGTGAATTTTGGATACTCACCATTATAAACATCTGACAAAAGAAAAAGACTCAACTGCATTATAGAGCTGCTGGGTTCTATGAATCACCAGTCTTGAGCATCCCTGCAAAATATTTCCTTCCAGCCTGTCTCCCATGGAGAAAAAGATCTCCTAATTCTTAATTTAGGAAAGACTTTATAAGGAGATATTACCATATTAAGAAGTGAAACATACGATAAAAAGAAATATGAATTCCATAACAAAGGGGAGAAAGTAAACGTCTATTCAACTTTCATTGAAATATTTTCAGAACTTTATTGTGTCTGTACAAAATTGTATCTGCATCTTTTTTTTAAACTTAGCAATGAATCTTCGACTTTCTATATCAGTAATGTAGATCTAACTCATTTTAAAAATGGTATGTTGTAATTTGGGGAATTTTAAAACAATGTTAATACATAACTCACATATCTCATTTGTGATTACGTTTTTTTGCTAGGTGGTGGATTATAGATAGCTCTCTGATATAAACAGGAGATTTCTAAAAGTCTCTTAGTCGTCTTGCCTCAGCAATCTATGGTCCATCCTTTCAGTGTTCCCTGAATTTTGTCTGTGAGAATACATGTGCTGTTAAAAGTTAAGAGGACTATGACACGGAAAGCAAATAAACATAACAAAAATTGTTGAGATGATTTGCAGTTGTCGTTCCCATTGTTTAATTCAGAATGGAACATAGGAAAATAAATTAGGTTTCTCGTTCTAAATAATGTTTGCCTAATTCTTTTAGAATATTAGAATGTAACTTATTAGTTCTATGTTGGGTAAGCATTGGAAGAGTCAACCTGTATTTGACATTTTTCACATGCCCTTAACGTTAAGCATGTGTGAGGTCTTCCTGTATGCATATTTGGATGTACAGCCTAACTGAGGTGGAAAACACCAAGATGTTGGCAAGGCAGTTGCATTCCAAGTATGTGTTCTTTTTGCTCTTCCTGCCATTGGCTTCAGGATTTCAGTACTAGTCTTAACACCAGGTCCTTTTCCGTTCCCTCCCATCTTGACTAGGTTGCCTCTCGATTTCAAGTCAAGGCATGTTTTCTATCAAATATAGACTTTCAAAATGAAAGCAGCAGTGCATGAAGAAGAGAAAAAGACCAGTAGAAATGTGTAAAAACTAGAGAAAGTATAAAGAGAGCAGTGGGTAGAAATGGGTGTAATGGTTGACAGCTGTTGGACCCAGGAGTCATGTCTTGTTCAAGATTCAAATCCTGGCTCTGTCACTTTCTAGTTACATTGAACCAAGTTATTTTGAACTTGTTTCCTTATCTATAAAATGGGGACAGAAATAGAATGTAGTATCTGTTGGATTCAGGGTTAAATAAAGAGTTCATGTAATAAAATGCTTGGTAGTATGTTTGGCAACTATTACACAACTCTATATACTGTTCATTTCTTCTCTGTGTCCAGATTATTAAAATGTTGCGAGACCATACCCATGGCGGGGACCTTTTCTGTCTTTTGTTTCTTTTAACTGCTGTCCTGGCTAGCCTTTTTACTTAGCCTCTGGGATTGAAATCAGGACTAGAAATTTGGGAGTTTGGCATGTTAAATTGGGATGAAAGCTGGGAGTACTGGAGAATGACAGGTAACTTCTGCAAGGGTAAACAGTGATAAGAACCCACTAATTGCACATTCTCAGGCTTTTGAACAGTTCCCATCGTGGCATGTATTCCTTCAGTGCTTTGTTGTACTGAGAATGAAAGAAAAGAAACAAAAAGGAAAACTATGATGTTTTTAAACTTGGATTTTGCTGTTGTTAAAATAGTAGGAAACTCTAACATGATCTTTTCTTAGTCTTATATTCAGATATCCTGAAGCAACTTGAATAATGTCCTGTTTCTTGCCCCCACCCAGCCCTTGATTGGATCCTTCTCCTCACACCTCCTCTTTTTTTGAGACAGAGTCTTGCTCTGTCGCCCCGGCTGGAGTGCAATGGCACAATCTCAGCTCACTGCAACCTTCGCCTCCCAGTTCAAGTGATTCTCCCTGCCTCAGCCTCTGGAGTAGCTGGGATTACAGGCGCCTGCCACCACACCCAGCTGATTTTTGTGTTTTTAGTAGAGACGGGCTTTCACCATATTGGCCAGGCTTGTCTCAAACTCCTGACCTCAGGTCACCTGCCTGCCTCAGCCCCGCAAAGTGCTGGGATTACAGGCGTGAGCCGCTGTGCCTGTCCCACACTTCCTTTTAAATGGAGACAGAAGCAAGCACTGTCACCTGTACCTCACACAAGGAGAAACTGGGCCTCAAGGTGATTCAGTGGAGGTGCATTGCTGCTCCTATGAGGCTTGAGGCCAGGTTTTCTGCTACTCTGATAGCCTCTTAGGCATTTTACCTTTCACAGAGTACTTTTCCATTATTTTATAAAGACCTCCTTCAGGGCCAGATTCCACAGTTTTATGGTTAGAACTTGGTTTCAACAGAAAATCTTGAAAAATTACAATTTACTTTTAGTTACACTTCAGGTCAACTAGGATGTCCTGTTTAGAAGCAGGGCTCCAAGCCTTTTTAAAGAACAGTTTATCTTTCTTTTAAACAAATGAAGGTATTACACAGCTCACAGATGGAAGGCAGGTTGCCACATTAAAATAAACTAGTGCATGGTTTCCTTTTCCCAAATAACTTTCCTCTTAAAGTGAGGGTATGGGAGAGTGGATTAAAAGTATAGATTGCCACATACAGACACTTTAAAATCAACGAGCATAGTAACTAGTCAGCGTTTTAATATTCATTTAAAAGTAAGTTGCTTAAAAACCCTGGAGGTAGACTATTTAATCATTTGCATGCTAGTTTCTAAGAATTCATAATTAAGCAATTCAGCATGAAATGGATTTATAGATGGACTATCTTAGATTTGGTACCCTGTAGCAGGCAGACTTATTTTCAGTCTGGTGGAAACACTGGATGGTTTCAACCTGGTATCTGTTTGCCTTTACTCCGTAAACCCACAACTGGACTTTGAGGAGGAGGGTGGAAAGGATATCATGGGAGGTCACTTCAGGTAGAGTCAGTCCCTGTGATACTGACTGGCAGCTCCCAGGTCATGAGCGAATGGCAGCCTTGGTAGTATGCCTCCACTGCTGTCCAGGCCTTCAGTCCCACTCCTTGTCTTGGAATTCATGACACTTGAAAGAGAAGAAGTCATCTCATAAAGTGCTGCGTAGTGTTTCCAGAGCTGCATGGCTGTGAAAACATAACTGGAGTTATAAAAACTGGCACAGTCTTTTATAACAACAGGTAAATGCAGTGACCAGTTTATTTGTGGCTTTTGGTTTCCCACTGCCTGAAAGAAAAAAAAAAAAAAAAAGTATGTGTGTTGTTTTTGAAAACTAAAGGAAGGGCTTTCATTTAAAAATAAGCTTCAGAATAGTTACTTCTCCTTTGCCTTTTATGGTACTGACTGATGAAAGGCAGATAATATATCTGGTAAAAATCCTACAATGTATATTAAAATGAGTAAAAAAATCAAAAAATAGGGTGACTAGCCAGTGTCTTAATATTTTTGAAAAAATAGACTCCTTGAAAAGCCCTGGAGGTAGAAAATTTAATTACTTTGCATGCCAAAAGAAATGTTTCCATCCTGGGGTCTTGTACAGGCTGAGGGTGCTGGATTATAACAGTGTTTCATTTTTTGTAACTGACTACAGTAGAAGTGGTGGACAACAACACATTTCACTCTCCTGGGCTTCTGAGGTCTTCAGATTCACACCTGCCATTTCAATGCCCTGAGACTTGGAAGATTTCTTTCTCCTATCTCTCCAAGCTAAAATCATTTAATCATATCCTGTCATTGACTGTTCTGTTTATAATAAACTTCCTGTGTAAAATGACATAAAGAATTGCTTCAGCCATTGATACAGTGTCTGTACTCATGGGGCTTTGTTGTTTAGGCAAGACTGAGATGTCTTTCATTATTTAGTGGGTGTTTTGATAATAGGTCATGTGAATGCTGTCTGTCAAGCAAAGCAACAGTGCTTTGCACAGGAACTGAGTTGAGATTCTGATAGATAGGGATTATTATCTCCGCTGTCTCGTGCACCCCAGACAGTTTTCTCTTTGGAATAGCTCACGTTATTTCAGGCTCTCTAGGAGTGTGAGTGAGACTAGCGTCTTTCTCAGGGAAAACTGCCATTTTACTGATTTGTTTCCCAGCAGGAAACAGTCTGTTGGTGATGGATATACTGCTAAGAATAGAGAAAAATGAGAAACTACAGATACTTGCACAGGCTTCAGGTGCAAATTTCATTCATTGAGACATTTAGCCCATTTGTTTGTAACAAATCTACCAAATCTCTCTCATCTTTTAGGGACTGGGGGACGGTAGGCAAGTAGAACAGTGTTATTCCAGGAATTGTCATTAGCCCGAAACTATTATATAATGATTGTGTTCCTTTTCTATCATATTTCAGTCACAGTATCATTTCAAGTGTCCCTCAGAAAGATGTCACATCCATAGATGGCACCTTGTAGGGAGGAAGCAGCAGTCAAGGGTCATTAGTACTAGAACACAGGCCTTTCCTGTCAAGTGCTTTGTCCTCCATATCACTCTGCCTGCCTTCACGAGACGCCTTAACAAGGCTGCATTCACGTGTCTGAGAGATCATCAGTACAGGTTCTAAGGACGAACAGGTTGTAAGAAGAAGGTGATGATCAAACGTGGCATTTTACATCCTCAGTCCTTAGTTATGAAAAATATGGGCATTCCCGAGGGCTGTCATAAGTGGCCGGAAATCAGGGTCTGTAAAGTCCAAGGTACGGGAGAACTGGAAGCAATGAATAACTCATGTTTGAGGTACAGAGATGATTGTACCCAGTGTTACCATTTACAGAGAAGGCATCCAAGCCATAATAAACAAAATGCTAGACTAGATGTCACTGGGCAGAGCTGGGGTTGGGGGGTATTGGGAAGTAGAATATCACTAGGTGATAGTTAGGTAATTCATTGCTGGCATTTTATCCAGACACCAGAGGAACATGATCTTTGCAAGTATATTTGTTATCTGTCCTACCTCCACTCCCTACAATAATTTTTAGAAATACTACCAGTGAGTGCATAGGGATGATCCGCATTTCATTTCTTTCAGTGTGGTTCATGTAATTCTGTCATCTTTGACTTCTATAATGATGCCTCGGTAGGGAAGAGTGCCAAATGGTCCTTAGCCCTCAAATTCCTGCCAATCACTGAGTTGTTGGTAGTATTCTCTACTACAGGGGATATACCAGGACAATTAGCTTTAGTTCAAAACCATTTATCGTATCAGAGAATGTGGGAGACTGGCTCCTGGCACTTGTTTGTGTCATATGAGATATGCTATTTGTCTAAAAACTATCCTTTTCACATTTGTTACTGTTTGCTAGTCAGAACTTCCAAAATCTTTTCCTTGGAGATTTCCTTCCAAAAATGTCAGTATCTCCTGACTCTCAGAGCAAATTGAGGGTTACTGTTCTTAGCAGGTGTCTCATGCTGCCTTGAAGTATGGTTACTTGGTACAAATGTCTTCTTTCCCCTTCCTTGTGGATTCGTTGTGGCCTCTGTAACAGTATTTCTCAGTGTGTGTTCTATGGGCTGCCTATATCTGTATCATTTAGAGTCCTTGTTAATAAGGCAAATTCCAGGGGCGCAACCTTACTTAGAGTATCCAGGATTCTTCACTTTAAATAGCCATCATACTCTCCCTGTGGTCCTTATGTTTGGGTAACCATTCATGAAGAATCTTGTAATATGGTCTGTGTACCTGACAGCTAGTTTGAATCGCGGAATCTCAGCCCCCACATTAGATCTACTAAATTAGAATCTACATTTTAGTAAAACGCTACATGAAAACAAGGATGCAAATTGCTTTGTAACTCTTTATAAGTAGGAAGCACTCATTAATTAATCACTGTTGGTTTGTGGGTCTGCTTTTCATATATTTTACTTTTCCAAAAAAAAAAACCCAGCTTTTAGCTTCTTGGAAATTTTGGGGGTGTCTCAGAAGAACTGTTCTCTTATTACATTATTCGCAGTAAAGAATAATAGTGAAAGTTCATGCTATCACTAGTATAAGCACAGATTTAGTTGTTTCCTCCTAAATAACTGCAGAAGTACCTTATAAAATCTAATTGCAAATCTGTTTCTTATACAAAAGGGTCTAATTCTTCTCTGCCTGTATGAGATTCACTCAGGGCCTGACTCAAAGGCCTCTGCTCCAAGATCAAGAACATCTTCTCAACAATCTTCAGTGGCACTTGGCAATAGGAGATTTCAAGGGCCACAATCTCATCTCAGTGGGAGTAGGTACAATTGAATGTTATTTGTATGTTCTTTTAAAACTAGAAAACCTTCCTGTGGATTTAGTCATGTTTCCCAAATGTGCATGATTAGGAAATTCATCTGTATTACTTATTAAAAATTCATACCCCTAAGCCTCATCCCCAGATCAACTGAATCAGAATCTCTAGGAGGGAGCCCCAGCAGTCTCTTAACAGATATCCTGGACAGTCTTGTGATCAGGCATATTTAATAAATACTGAATTATGTGATCCTTCCCCCAGCAGATTACCTTTCTGATTATATTTTTTAGCTGATATCATTCCTTTTGTTTTCTTGAACATACATTACCCCAAGAGCAGTAAAGAGGAAGCTCAGGATTGCTAGCTTAGTATTGAAAACCAGAAAGTGTGTATAACTAAATACTGCATAATATTGTTTGTCCAGGACTTAAACATACTTGATTAATAAGTATTAACTTAGCATGAGTTTATTAACTTATTGATTAACTTATGCATACTGTTGTCTTTTCCATGGACAGTGTCCTGAAGATTGGAAGTGTTACATTTAGTCTGCATGTAGAGGAAACAAGATCTAAAATAGAAAAATGGTGAACTGTCATGAAATATGTGGGGAAAAGAAAGAAAGATCAGACTGTTACTGTGTCTATATAGAAAGAAGTAGACATAAGAGACTCCATTTTGTTCTGTATTTGAGATGCTGTTAATCTGTGACCCTACCCCCAACCTTGTCCTTGCAAGAGACATGTGCTGTGGTGACTCAAGGTTTAAAGGATTTTGGGCTGTGCAGGGTGTGCTTTGTTAAACAAGTGCCTGAAGGCAGCTTGCTGGTTAAAAGTCATCACCATTCTCTTAATCTCAAGTACCCAGGGACACGTACACTGCCAAAGGTCTCAGGGACCTCTGCCTAGGAAAGCTAGGTATTGTCCAAGGTTTCTCCCCATGTGATAGTCTGAAATATGGCCTCGTGGGAAGGGAAAGACCTGATCGTCCCCCAGCCTGACACCCGTGAAGGGTCTGTGCTGAGGAGGATTAGTACAAGAGGAAGGCCTCTTGGCGGTTGTTGGCAGTTGAGATGGAGAAAGGCATCTGTCTCCTGCCCGTCCCTGGGCAATGGAACATCTTGGTGTAAAACCCGATTGTATGTTCTGTTTACTGAGAAAGGAGAAAACCGCCTTAGGGCAAAAGGTGGGACTTGCTAGCGCAATGCTGCTCTTTATGCACTAAAAAGGGTTATGGAGATGTTTGCATATGCATATCAAGGCACAGCACTTTTCCTTAAACTTATGTCACAGAGATCTTTATTCATATGTCTTACTGTTGACCTCCTTACGATGATCCTATTATCCTGCCACTCCCCTTTTTCTAAGATGGTAAAGATAATTATCAGTAAATACTAAGGGAACTCAGAGACCGGTGCCGGCGTGGCTCCTCTGTATGCTGAGCGCCAGTCCCCTGGGCCCACTTTTTCTTTCTCTATACTTGTCTCTGTGTCTCATTTCTTTTCTCAAGTCTCTTGTTCCACCTAACCAGAAACGCCCACAGGTGTGGAGGGGCAGGCCACTCCTTCAAAATACATTAGGAGTGTTTGTGTAGGGGCTGACGGGGAGTTATATGTGTGATTTGCCATGTCTTATTCTGCAACTCCTTTTCTTAACATTAAACTTGTGAATGTGCTTCAACCTCAGGGACAAATTATTGTTATTTAGAGAAATGAATTATGCATTCTTTTCTTTATAATTACATAGTTTATGTACCATCCTTTTTGAACTTAGCAAAAGGATTTGTTTCTTGTAAAGAAATTGTTGGCCTCTAATTTAGTATTGGAGTAATCCTTGTGTCTCAGACAAAAAGATAAATTATCAAATACTTTAGGGTACTACTGTGTTACACATTGTTGAATCTATTATTTGTGTGTGTCAATCCATGATTAAATTAGGTAGTGTTATCTAATTTGCGTTCTCAAATTCTTGTTTTGTTTGTTTGTTTGTTTTTTGAGACAAAGTCTCACTCTGTTGCCCAGGCTGGAGTGCAGTGGTATGAACTTGTGTCACTGCAACCTCCACCTCCCAATTCACGCAATTCTCCTGCCTCAGCCTCCCAAGTAGCTGGGATTACAGGCGCCCGCCATCACACCCAGTTAATTTTTATATTTTTAGTAGCGACAGGGTTTCGCCATTTTGGCCAGACTGGTCTCAAACTCCTGATCTCAAGTGATCTGCCTGCCTTGGCCTCCCAAAGTGTTGAGATTACAAGCATGAGCCATCACGCCGGGCCTCAAATTCTTGCATTTTGTAGATCAGTTCATGGGTTTAAATTCTTGCTTATGATGGATAGGTGAGAAGGGAGTCTTTTCATTTTACAACTAAATTCCTGACCGTTTCTGTGAAATAATTTAAATACTATCCAGCTAGGGCTTTTTCTAAGTGAGCGTGTCATTCCAATGCATGAGGAAACTTAGATCCCCAGTCTGAGGAAATTTAAATCTGTGATTCAAAGTTATAATGATAGGTGAATGAATACCTTGCCTACTCTCAAGGAATTTATAATTAAATTGGAAAGGACCTAACTAAAACCTGTGAAACAATTAAAAAAACAGTAAGTCCTGACTGTGGTATAAACAATGCAGTAGAAGTACAGAAGAGAAAAAGAAAGAATTGGCGCAGTGGAGAAAGCTGCTTTGGGGAAGGAGAGTTTAATTTGGGCTTCTAAGAGTAGAAGAGAGCCTTCTCTGGAAGTAAAGAATAATTATAAAAGACAATGCAGGCCGAAAGTGGTGACTCATGCCTGTAATCCTAGCACTTTGGGAGGCCAAGGCGGGTGGATCACGAGGTCAGTTGATCGAGACCACCCTGGCCAACATGGTGAAACCCCAACTCTACTAAAAATACAAAAAAATTAGCCAGGCATGGTGCTGGGCGCCTGTAGTCCCAGCTACTCGGGAGGCTGAGGCAGGAGAATGGTGTAAACCCGGGAGGCAGAGCTTGGAGTGAGCCGAGATCGCGCCACTGCACTCCAGCCTGGGTGACAGAGCGAGACTCCGTCTCAAAAAAAAATTAAATAAATAAAAATAATGAAAGACAGTGCTTTTATTTGGGAATAAGCAATGTGTGGTATTAAGACTGACCCAGTAGAACCCAGGGAAGTAATGTATGGAACATTTGAAGGCCAGAGGTTTGGGGATTTTGTTTTGATATAGTTGAAAGAAACTGATCCCTGCTAGCAGTGTTTTTTGTTTTTTTTTTTTTTTTTTTGAGACGGAGTCTCGCTCTGTCGCCCAGGCTGGAGTGCAGTGGCGCAATCTTGGCTCACTGCAAGCTCCGCCTCCCGGGTTCACGCCATTCTCCGGCCTCAGCCTCCCGAGTAGCTGGGAATACAGGCGCCCGCCACTGCGCCCAGCTAATTTTTTCTATTTTTAGTAGAGACGGGGTTTCACCATGGTCTCGATCTCCTGACCTTGTGATCCGCCCGCCTCGGCCTTCCAAAGTGCTGGGATTACAGGCGTGAGCCACCGCGCCCGGCCACTAGCAGTGTTGAGAGGTCAGAAGAGCAATAATTTTGTTGTGTGTGTGTTTTTTAATGCATTTCGAAAACCAGATGTGTGTCTTTCTGTGTGTATGTTATATATGTATCTGATGTTTGTTGCTTTTTAACATCTCTAATTTTTGTCATCTAAGGTGACACTGCAAATAAAATTGAAAATTTCTGATGAATAGTATACTCTCCAGCAAAGATGAAAGACATTTGGGCAAAAAAGGTGATACTTGTGCTAGCCTTAAAGGGTCATCTAAGGGCTGTGAGCCAGTTGTGTAGGCGCTGCTTACACTTGATGGTGTTGAGGGATGAGGTGTAAGGCTAAGGGTCCATATTCTTATTCTCTGGGTCCATAGTACTTTTGACACAGTTTCAGTTACCAAAAAAGTATTGCATATGGTGTGTGGTATTAACCACACTGAAAAGATTTTTGAAAAAATCATGGTTATATTGTAGTTTGGCATAGACATATACAGTCTTTTAAGATTTCTGATGAGATTTTGGGTTTTATTATATTTAGAATATTTGGAAATTCTTTCACTGGGGTCGGAACAAATGACCTGTAATTAACAATAGCTTAGATGTGGCCCTGCAAGAGTGATTGAGAACCTTTGGGTCACACGCAGTGGCTCATGAGGTCAGGAGTTCAAGACCAGCCTGGCCAAGATAGCGAAACCCTGTCTCTACTAAAAATACAAAAATTAGCTGGGCACAGTGGTGTGTGCCTGTAGTCCCAGCTACTTGGGAGGCTGAGGCAGAGAATTGCTTGAAACCCCAGAGGCAGAGGTGGCAGTGAGCCAAGATCACACCACTGTACTCCAGCTTAGAAGACAGAGGGAGACTCCATCTCAAAAAAAAAAAAAAAAAGAACTTTCAGAACCTTGGCACAACAGAACTGCATATCTGGGATGTTGGTCGTATCTTTATTTGGTCGTACTAAAACACAGACTCTCTGGCACTGTGAGAACTGTCTTGCCCGCACATATCATTGCCTGTGTTCTGGCCAATGCTGGCCTGTCATACCAGGTTCCAAAGATCACTGACAGGCTGGGTCGTGTCAGCTCTGAAAGATCCTTCATATGCCCCTAGGTTCTGACAATTTTGAGAGAATCCTTTCTCAGTTGAGAATAGTTTTGGGAACTGCCCAAGATGTTTGAAATTCACAAAATGGAAAATAATTGAGCTGGTTTCTGTAAAATATGCTGTTTTATTTGTGCTCTTTACAGATATATTACAAATCTGTATTTTCAGTCACAGGTTAAACTTTGTAAAGTAATTCCAAATTCCTGAAAGGTGGTGGTGGTGGGGTAGTATAAATAAGCATTTCAGACTGGAAATTCAGTATTAATAATGAAATATTTGTGTTTAATTTGTTTAGTGATATGCAGTTTGTTAAGTGGTAATGTTCTTTTTCTTTGATAGCAATTGAAGCAGTGTTATGGGTAACTTCTCAAAATATCTGTAGCTAAATGAAATCCTAAGTTTTAGAATTTGATTTACATTCTTTTTTTTTTTTTTTTTTTGAGACAGTCTTGCTCTGTCATCTAGTCTTCTAGTCTGGAGTGTAGTGGTGCGATCTCGGCTCCAACCTCTGCCTCCCGGGTTGAAGTGATTCTCCTGCTTCAGCCTCCTGAGTAGCTGAGATTATAGGCGCACACCACCACACCCCGCTAATTTTTAGTAGAGACAGGTTTTCACCATTTTGGTCAGGCTGGTCTCGAACTCCTGACCTCATTATCTGCCCACCTCAGCCTCCCAAAGTGCTGGGATTACAGGCGTGAGCCACCGCCCTGGCCTTGATTTACATTCTTTAAGTACTTTTTCTGTCCCTGCTAGCAGAAAGTGTAATGGGGTAGCACTTGAGGAATTTATATATTCATCCCTCAGTATTTGTGGGGGATCGGTTCCAGGACTTCTGAGGATACCAAAACCTGGATGCCCAAGTCTCTGATATAAAATGGGTATGGTATTTGCATATAACCTATGCACATCCTCCTGTATATTTGCATCATCTCTAGATTACTTATAATAGCTAATATGATATAAATGCTATGTAAATAGGTATACTATAATGTGTAGGGAATGATGACCCAAAAAAGTCTGTACATGTTCACTACAGATGCATTTTTTTTTTCCTCAGAATATTTTTGATCTGTGGTTGGTTGAATCCATGATGTGGAACCCACAGATATGGAGGGCCTACAGAATTTGTTTAACAAAACCTTGGGTCATACTTAGTCTGCCTGTCAGGTACTTTTCTGAAGGTTCTACAAATATTCACTGATTTATTCCTCTTAGCAACCCTATGAGGAAGGTTTTGTTACTCCTATTTTACAGATGACACTAAGCACTCATTTAATTAATAGTTGGTCCAAGATTGCTTAGCTAATTGGTGTTGGACCTGGGATTCAAACCCAGGCAATCTGACTCCAGAGTTTATAGCTTTAACACTATGGTCTGCTGAGTAATTCTTTCACAAGAAAAAAAAACAAAAACAAGTAGATTTAGTCATGGCTCTTAGGTCAGTGTCTGTGATGAACTGGTTGCACATCAGTAATTCTGCAGTTCATTTACCTTGTTTTGCACTGGCAATTCTGTGCTAAATTCTTTAAATTTGTGGCCTCAAACACTGTTGTTGCTGTTTTGAGACAAGATCTCACTGTCACTCAGGCTGGAGTGCAGTGGTGTAAACATGGCTCACTGCAGCCTCAACCTCCTTGGGCTCAGGTGATCCTCCTGCTTCAGTCACCTGTGTAGCTGGGACCAAAGGCATGGGCCACCACATCCAGAGCTAGCTTTTGTAAAGATGGGGTCTCACTTTGTTGCCTCCCAAAGTGATGGGATTATAGGCATGAGCCACCACACCCAGCATGTTGGCCTTTTTTGTTTGTTTGTTTTGTTTTTTTTTGTTTTTTTTGAGATGGCGTCTCGCTCTGTCACCCAAGGTGGGGTGCAGTGGCACAATCTCCGCTCACTGCAACCGCCACCTCCTGGGTTCAAGTGATTCTCCTGCCTCAGCCTCCTGAATAGATGGGATTATAGGCGTGTGCCACCACACCTGGCTAATTTTTATATTTTTAGTAGAGACAGAGTTTCACTATGTTGGCCAGGCTGGTCTCGAACTCCTGACCTCAAGCGATTCTCCCACCTTGGCCTCCCAAAGTGCTAAGATTACAGGCATGAGCCACTGCACCAAGTGGGGTTTTTTTGTTTTGTTCTTTGTTTTTAGATAATGGGATCTCTGTTGCTCAGGCTTTCCTTGAACTCAGCCTCCTGAGTAGCTGGGACTACAGGCATGAACACTGCCCAGCTTCATTCTGTTTTAATTATTACATGAACCATAAATAGATTGTACATTTTAAATAAATGTGTGGTGAAAAGTGGCTTGATTGACAGGTTCTCAATGACAAGAACTAGGTCTTCCCAGCTGGTGTTTTGTGACCTCTGTATGCTTTTAACAAAAGCCTTTCGTTATACCTGTGGAGTTGGAATGGAACTTGGAGATCGACTCTTACACACTTTCATTTCATAAATAAGGAAACTGAGGCCCAACAAGATCAGTCCCGAAGGCCTCAACAGTTTGCTTTAAAACAGAAGCATGATTTAAACCACAGTCCTCAATTTAATGGTCTTTTCCTCCCGTTATAGTCATTGAAAATTTATATAATGCCAGATTAAATATCTCAATAAACTTTAAAAAATACTTTAGATCAATTTAAAAGCACATATAATCATGCTAACCTAGGTTATTTCTCAACCACAAACCTCGCCTTTTTTTTCCTCTCACATTTGTTGTCTTTTGTTGTTTCCAGCAGGCACATAACATTGCTAGTTTTACATCATAGCAAGTCTTGTAAGATCTGTGTCTCTACATAATTACACATGCATATAAGCAGCATATAAACTTAATATTGACTTGATTCATACAACCACATAAATAGTTAACAGACATAATTAGGTGGTTATCAGATCAAACAAATATGTCTTTGGTGGAGAGTACTGAGTAGGCTGGGGCGTATTAATTGTAGCCTAAATGTACTGAATGTATTCTGAAATTTGAAATGCATACAATTGGAGAAGCTAATCTAAACTAACAATCCAAACTTACAAATATCTAAACTTAAAAATGGAAGTTTGTTCTTTTACTGGAAGTACTCATTATCAGCACTGGGCTTCATAGTATTAAGTAAATTAGTTTGTGAATTAGAGAAAGGCACTAATGTAAAATATGTTATGTTCTAAAAACTTGTATTTCAGCCATGTGGTGGTCTAAATAGTGGCTGAATGGAATTTTTCTGTAGAAACAGTTTTAGAAAAGTGGGTGATTCTTAGTAGAGAGCTCACCAAAGCCCCATTAGGCTACATAAACATCTGTGCTCTGTGAACGTCCCTAGGCTTGACCCTCTTAGTCTTTTTCCTGGTATTAGCTTCAAAATATTTTACATTTATATTCTTGCTATTTATTTTCTATATTACGTGAGATACATCTGGAATTAAGTCTAGATGTTAAAGCAGACTATAGCTAAGATTTCTTACAGTACCATAAAAAGTAGTGATTAAACAAATCAGGAAAATTTTAAGTTGAAATACCTCTTTTTTTAAAAAGAGTCATGTTTATTTTATTGCCTTTTAGATTATTGCATCTAGTAAATTAAAAATCAACGGAGCTGGGTGTGGTGGCTCACACCTGTAATCCCAGCACTTTGGGGAGGCTGAGGTGGGTAGATCAATTGAGCTCAGGAGTTCAATAAATGTTTTGACATTTTGTATTTCTCTACCAAAAATACGGAAAATTAACCAGGCATTGTGGCATACACCTGTGGTCCCATCTACTTGGGAAGCTGAGGTGGGGGAGGATTTCTTGAGTCTGGTAGGTGGAGTTTGTAGTGAGCCGCGATCACACCGCTGCATTCCAGCCTGGGTGAAGGTGAGACCCCATCTAAAAAAAGAAAATAACGGGAAAAAGACCAGTCTTCTGGTGGGACTTTAAAATAGAAATGCATATGCACCCCTAACTGCATAGCTGCTACTGCCTAGCTTTACCAACTGATACCAATCTCTTCATTGATGATGATACAATTATTTATTCCTGACAGCATTATGGCATCATAAACAAGTGATTTATATAGTTTTAATCTAAATAGGCTCCAAATAAAAAGTGACTTGATAACTTTTAGGGACAATTTTTCTTCAAAAGTTTTAAATATTAAAATTTATTTAACGTATACTGAAATTTGCTTAACTAAACTTTTAAGTTTGACCTCATCGTAGTTTCATATATAGTTTTTGTTTGTTTGTTTTTGGGAGGCGGAGCCTCGCCCTGTCGCCCAGGCTGGAGTGCAGTGGCGCTATCTCAGCTCATTGCAACCTCTGCCTCCTGGGTTCAAGTGATTCTCCTGTCTCAGCCTCCTGAGTAGCTGGAACTACGGGCCCCCACCACCACGCCCGGCTAATTTTTTGTATTTTTTAGTAGAGACGGGGTTTCACCATGTTAGCCAGGATGGTCTTGATCTCCTGACCTTGTTTTCCATCTGCCTTGGCCTCCCAAAGTGCTGAGATTACAGAAGTGAGCCACCGCATCCTGCCTCACGTACAGTTCTAAGAATACAGAGAGATCACTTGTGCCCTTTGCCTAGTTTCTGCCTGTAGTAACATCTTAGAAAACTGTAGCACAATGTCACAATCAAGAAGTTGATATAATCCACTAATTTTGTTTCTGTGAAGTTTTATTATATGTGTAGGTTCATGGATCCACCACCACAGTCAAGTTAGTGGGGAACAAGTCCCCACTACAAAGATCCCTAAGGTAGCTTTCGAGTATGTTAGATAAGTGGGATTATGCATTATGTAATTGGCTTTTTTTACTTAGTGTAATTCCCTTGAGAGTCATTCAAGTTGTTGCTTGTATTGGTAGTTTATTTATTCTCAATGCTGACTAGTAGCCCATGTTAAGTATATATCTAGTTTGTTTAACCATTCAGGTTTTTGTGTGAACTTGAGTTTTTATTTCTTTAGAATAGGTACCCAAGGGTACAACTGCTAGATTGTTTGGAAATTGCATAGTTTGATAAGAACCTGTTTTCTAGTGTGGTTGTACCTTTTTGCATTCCCAACAGCAACATATGTGAGAGATTTCTGTTTCTCTGCATCTTCACCAGCACCAGTATTATCACTGTTTTTGTGTCATGTGAGATACAATCAGGTATGGATTTTAATGTAAATATAAAGTAGCTAAAATATCATATACTACAATAAAAAGTGATGATTAAACAAATCAGTAATATTATAAAATTAAGTAACATTATACTTAATTTTTTCTTTTTTTTGGAGACAGAGTCTTGCTCTGTCACCCAGGCTAGAGTGTAGTGATGCAATCTCGACTCACTCCATTCTCCTCCTTCTGGGTTCAAGTGGTTTTCCTGCCTCAGCCTCCTGAGTAGCTGGGTTTATAGGTATCTGCCACTACGCCCAGCTAAGTTTTGTATTTTTAGTAGAGGTGAGGTTTCACCATGCTAAAGGTGAAGGGGATTAAGCTCCACTTCTTTAAGGGAGGAATATCAAAGAAATTGTGGACGTAGTTTAATATGAGGAAACTTAGGAACGGAAAAGTTAAGTGATTTGTCCAAGTGCATACCTTGTGAGTTGCAGAACCTGGATTTGAATCCCAGCAGACTCCATGTGTTTTTGGTTGTTCTGTGAACCATATGCTTTGAGCACTTAACCTCTTGAGTGCATATTCGAACTCACAAGGTTTGGTGGCCCCTTGCCTGTAATCCCAGGACTTGGGGAGGTGGAGGCAGGAGGATCACTTGATCCCAAGAGTTCAAGACCAGTCTAGGCAGCATAGGGAGAACTCATTTCCACAAATACGGAAAACAAAAAAATTAGGCCCGCTGTGAATACCTGTTGTCTCAGCTACTTGGCAAGCTTAGGCAGGAGGATCTTTTTGAGCCAAGGAAGTTGAGGCTGCAGTGAGCTATGATTGCGCCAGTACAACCTGTTTCTTTAAAATAAAAAAAAGTTTTAATGACTTTCTTCATACTTACGTGTTCATATCTAGATATTCATGAGTGATATGGCCCTCTCTTTTATATCTGGTTTAGTACTTTGACCCAATTTTTACATTCACTCATTTAGTTGATAGATACTGATCACCTCCTGCCAAGTACTGGGATGCTCACTGTCATATGGGAAAGAACTTTCAGTTTAAAGATGAACTAACTGGCCTGGCACCAAGAAATTTAAACTATATATCGGGCAATTTCTGATAACTAAATATTGGGAAATAAACTGCCCCCCACCCCAGCTTTCTAGTTCACACCTTCTCTAATTGTTAGAAGCACGGTGCATAGTTTTAAGAATGCATTGTAAACTGAAGTTGGCAATGGGATGAAGTTCCTCAGAGTTTGTATATTGCTAATATCAAAAGCAATAAATACTTGAGAGTCCTGGGCAGTGTTGGAACTGTGAACTGCCACTGTCTAATTTTTTTTTCCTGGTACTTTAAATGACCACGAAGAACTGTGTGTCGTCTGGGTTAGTTTTAAGTAGGTAGTTTGAGAGAAATGAAATGACTCGTTTCTTTGAAGAACTCTGCTTTGTAAAATGAGTCACCAAATTATGCTAAAGGAGAAAGGAAGAGAGGTCTTAGAATTTTGATCTTTTTCATATTCTGTGCTTATATTTCATTTTGTCAGTCCATAGAAAAGTCTTTATTGTGGTAATCATTTTGACATTAAACTTCAGGGTACTTAGGATTAAACCATAAGGGCATGTGCACCTTAGGGCATTAGAATGCAACTTTATGTTCATAATACACTGGACTGATGTATACATTAAAAAACTTAATGTTTTAGCATGTATGCAGTGAAATTGTGTGAAAAGTAACATTTCATAGGCTGACCAGGGTTGAAATAGAGCAAGCCATCTAACAATTAGTTAGAAGAACTAAAGGATGGAGTAAGAACAGGACCAGAGTTAAGGGATGAAGCATCCTGCCTTTATAAGGAACTTCTTTGTTGAACTCTAAGGATTTGACAACCATGTTTCTTGTTTGACAGCATTCAGTGAATTTCCTAATACTGAGGTTAAGTTCTCTCATATATACACACATATAGTTTCCTGTCTAGTCTAATTCAAACCTTAAATTCTTAATTTGTATCTGATATACCTCTTTCCCCCTGTGTCTGAGAGTACTAAGGGAATTTCTTAACGAGGTTAAGTGTTAACATATACAGACACTTCTCTTGCCTATACTTTAGCAGCTTAAAACCCTAGGAATTCTCACCTTTTCTCTTTCCCTTTTAGATATATGGCAGACATGAGGAATGGCCTGAGTTGGAGTTTGCTTCTTAAGAAGTTCTATCAAGCAGGGCGTGGTGGCTCACGCCTGTAATCCCAGCACTTTGAGAGGCCGAGGCAGGTGGATCACCTGAGGTCAGGAGTTCGAGACCAGCCTGGCCAACATGGTGAAACCCCGTCTCTGCTAAAAATACAAAAATTAGCCAGGTGTGATGGCAGGCGCCTGTAATCCCAGCTACTCAGGAGACTGAGGTAGGAGGATCGCTTGATCCTGGGAGGCACAGGTTGCAGTGAGCTGAAATTGTGTCACTGCATTCCAGCCTGGGTGACAGAGTGAGACTCGGTCTCAAAAAAAGAAAAAAAGAAGTCCTATCAAAGTCAGAGCTTATGAAACATGCTGATTAGAAGTCAGCACTGAATTGGGCTGGGATTGACTCCTCAAAGATTGAACATAGTGGTGTGGTGTACCCAGTGCTAACTTGCTGTCCCTCTTCCCCAAGCATGTCTGAGCAGTGCTCAGGTTCTGCCTTTATGAATTATGGAACATCATTGTTCTTCTCTTTTCCACCTGTGCTCCCATTAGTCTTCCTTCTTTCCATCATCCTGCCGAAAACTTTGTGATCACCTTGGCAAAGGGACCTTGGTTTCCATAGGTCCTAAATCAGGGTGTGAATTTGGTTATTCTACAGATTGTGTCAGTAACTGTCACTTAACAGTAAATACTAGTGGATTCCTCAAAACTAGGGAGTCATGCACTGTGGGTAATTATTAATATATGGACGGCTTTTTCTTTTAGAAAGGAAAGAGCAATGATTAATACTAAAATAGGCTAGGTGTGATAGCTTACACCTATAATCTCAATACTTTGGTAGGCTAAGGTGTGAAGATAACTTGAGACCAGGCGTTTGAGACCAGCTTGGGCAAGACCTCGTCCCTACAAAAAACAAACATAGTAAGATTAATTGGATGTTGTGGCACACACCATTAGTCCTAGCTACTTGGTTGGCTGAGGTGGGAGAATCACTTGAGCCCAGGCATTCTAGGCTGCAGTGAGCTATGATCGTACCACTGCACTCCAGCTTGACCAGAGTGAGACCCAAACCTGGGAACCTGGGAGTTCATAACAACAGCACAGTGGCTTTTTTTTTTTTTTTTTTGAGATGGAGTCTTGCTCTGTCACCCAGGCTAGAGTGCAGTGGTGCCATCTCGGCTCACAGCAACCTGTGCCTCCCGGGTTCAAGTGATTCTCCTGCCTCAACCTCCCAAGTACCTGGGATTACAGGTGCCGACCACCACGCTGGCTAATTTTTGTATTTTTAGTAGAGATGGGGTTTCACCATGTTGGTCAGGCTGGTCTCCATTTCCTGACCTCAGATGATCCACCTGCCTCGGCCTCCCAAAGTGCTGGAATTAGAGGCATGAGCCACCATGCCTGGCCAGTGGCCCTTTTTTAAATCCTATGGTTAGTGAATCCTTGGTAACTATAGCAATGTGATCTCCTGAACCAAAGCATGCCTTCCCAGGGCACGAAAAAGGAACAAGTCTTTAAGTCCAATAGGTGACCATTTTCGGGAAGTAAGAACTTGACCACCTGCTTTTCTTGAAGTCAGTGCCAACTAGAAACTGGAGCTTGACCAAAGCCAGTTCGCTTCTGCTGAGCTGCAATCAGAATTAAATGCCTGGCAGACCATTTTAATGGTTGCAGTAATCCATTTTCATGGTGGCAAGGCCTGAATGGGAAATCATACCAAGACAACAAAGCCGCCTTTGGAAATGAGATGACCAGCAGTCCTCAGCAGGGTTGAGTCTTGCAACTTGGTGTTTCAGCTCATGGTTACAAAATAAACAAATAACTTATAGATTATTTAAAAGGAGTAAAAGAATTTAACCAGTGTGTAAAATTTACAAACTGGGCTCTGATGCCCCTCTTGTGTGTTAAAACAACCCAGCTCTATGAGATTTGTGCTGCACGGTTATGTGGAGGCCTTAACTTCTCAGTTTCTGAAACCCAAGTTTATATTACATGGTCTGTCAGAGAGGGATGGCACTGCCATAGTCTTGGAATGGGAGTGATCCCTCTGTTCTTGTCTCAGTAGAGCAGTCACAAAGCAAGAATACTCCTTTGACTGAAACCAGGATGTTTCTGCTCCTGGGGCAACCTTAGTCACTGGTTCCCTTTTTTGGTTAGGATTATTTTTTCAGAAGTAAATACTGACTGTTGGTCAGAATTGAAATGTGAAGCAAGTTACATGAATATATTTTTGCCAGATCAAGCTTGTCCCTGAGGATCAAGGACGGGCAGGAAAATGAGAAAGAGTATTTCTAAGGACAGTGGACACGCTGAGTTTGTATTTCCAAACCAAGGAAATACATTTGGGCTTGGATTTGTTCTCATTTTTAAAATAGTCGTTTATGCTTGTAATTTAAATGCCAAAATGTATAAATACATAAAATGAAGTTTATCTATAATTCTACCTTCCTCTCCACTATTAACATATAGATAACTTGGTATGTATTCCTTTAATACCTTTTTTTCCCCCTTGAGCATGTACTAACTTATAAAAACCCTAAGAGAATTAAACCGGGGATATGGGCAGTTCCTGCTGTTTGCTTTTTCCCTTAATAATTACGAACCTTGTTCTCTGTCAGTAAATCTGGATATCTACTTACTCAGCTTTTTAAATGTGCAAGTTAATGAATTTGGGCTTTTTTTTTTCCCCCCAAAAAAACTTTGTTAATTACGAATTTGATTTGTTGAAATTGGACATATGTATTTGTAAGTATGTTTTAATTATCATAAATTAAAATGTGAATAATTTTCCTAGTAACCATATATTGATCACTATTCTGGTCTATATAGTCCTGAAGTTCTTTTGCACTTTCTCTTTTTGGGTCAGTCTCCATTTCAGTCTATGTCTTACATTTTTCTCCTTGATTCAGATTGATTTTTATCCTACTTCCCTTTCCCCCGTTCTAAATAACCTTTATCTTATAATACTGATCTCTCCTGCCTTTTTGCCATATATGGGTGTTTGTCAGTTGATGTTATGTAACTCTGTTGATACAATTGTGACTGGGAAATGCCATCTTATTTTGTTTGCCATGTCATCAGCTGAACTGTTTACAAGCAAATACTTATATCTCCATGAATATGGGATTATGTATTATGTATATGTACATAATACATAATTATATGTACATATACATACATATGTATATACATAATTATATGTACATATACATATGATTATGTATATGTACATAATACATAATTATGTATTATGGATTTACGTATATTTCTAAATCAGTCAAGAGATATTTATAGAACATACACTCTGTGTCTAGGACTGTTATACACTACAAAAAACAGCCTTCAAACTCTAAAACGCCCATTGAAAGGTTTCATCTGTGAATCCACTGTGTGTTTCAAGAATGGTTTCTCCAAAAGAATGATTCAAACATATAGCACATTTAAAAGCTGCTTTGGGGGTCTTCATTTATATCTTTAAGAATATGGGTAGATTAAGAGAGAGCTAGCAGAGAGAGGGATGAATATAGCCATTAACACCATGGGTTTACTCAGAGCGTTTCAAATAAGTAACTATACACAGTCATTCCTGAATCATTAGAAGATATTTATCCTTCCCAGTGCCATGATTTTAAGAGGAACCTCAAGAGGCCAGCTCAGAGCAACTAGATGGATGACCTTAAAACCTTTATGAAAAACTAGAACGTGCACAGAAAATGCTCATAGTCTTTGGATACTATGTGTTTACCAGATGTGGCTGCTAGTTGAAAAGTGTGTGTGATTATTCTCTGTTGTGTACTGAAGTCGAGCATTTTTCTATTGCTTTTTATTTTCATGCCTAGATTACCAACAAGATTAGATGCGCTCTTTATTAAAGAGAGGGCCATTTCAAGGCCTACTTTTGGCCTTTCTCTCCAGGGAAGCTCAAGACTGCCACAAATGACTTTACTTACTGAATCGGAGTTTATTACATGAGAAGCCGGTCAATAAAATGTCTTGCCTTTCCTAGTGGGAGCTGGCAGTGCCATTTAAGAACACGTGGCCAGTTTATCCAAATCTGACTGTAGCCTCTGTAGGAATGCTGGATAATGGCTAAGCCAAGAACACTCTTGCTCTTCTGCCCAGCACAGGATGATTTTTACTAGCATTTATTCTTTCAGTCCTATTGGGGTAAAAAGGAAGTTGAAGGTACATCTACAAATCTTTGTGAGTCCCTTTGGGACAAAACTGTCAGCAGTTTCATCTCTTGAACTTCTATGAGGCATGTTGTGTACTTGTCTAAGAAATATGTTTCCCCGTGTGTTCCATAAAGTAAACATCTGCGGATGCTAAAGGCATAGTGCCAGGCACATCTGTGTCCATAGACATTGCTGGTAAACTAAGGGCTGCTCTGGATAATGCTTTGACCTGCTGCAAAGTTCAGTTGGCGTAGTAATTCATTTGTTATTTTTGGGGAACAGTTTTGTTAATGAGTATTTCATCATGGATTTACATGCTGCTTGTGCTTGTATCTTACTCTTGGGGTTTTTTAATTTACTTTGTGAATGAGCTAAGCTTTCTGTGATCACAGGCAGCCATTACATATTCAGTTTATTTCACTGACAGTAAGCTCCCTGAAGGCAGGAATCATGTCTTTATGAATTCAGTAGGCTTAGCAAAGCCAAAACTCTGAAGTGCCCTTTAGTGGCTCAGATGAAAAGTATGATGGTAATATACTTTTTAGAGTAGGGAAACTAAAATATTTTAAAATATTTCTGTGATTCCAGGCCAGGCACGGTGGCTCACACCTATAATCCCAGCACTTTGGGAGGCCAACACGGGCAGATCACCTGAGGTCAGGAGTTCGAGACCAGGCTGGCCAATATGGTGAAACCCCATCTCTACTCAAAATACAAAAATTAGCTGAGTGTGGTGGTGAGCACCTGTAATCCCAGCTACTCGGGAGGCTGAGGCAGGAGAATGGCTTGAACCTGGGAAACAGAAGTCTCAGTAAGCCAAGATTGCGCCATTGCACTCCAGCCTGGGCAACAAAGCGAGATTCCATCTAAAAAAAAAAAAAAAAAAAAAATTTGTGATTCTAGATCCCAGTCACCATAGAAAAGCATGAATTTGATCTTCAGGAAGCTATTTTTTCCATTCATTATTCATGATTTTTTTAAAACTTGCTTGATGACTTTCCTAGTCTGAGGAGGTCTCTAGGATTCCAAGCACATTATGCTCTTGGATTTAAGTGACCTCTAGTTGGAATCAAATACATAATGTAAGTATTCAGAAATTATTTCCCCCTTGTCAGTGTGTTCTGCTGGAGGAAAGAATATCTCAGTGAGTGAGATGAGATATTCTGGTAGATTTCTGAAACAATAGTGGACTTCATGAGATTCTAGGAAACCTAAGTCTCGTCCATGTTTAAATAAAATGCCAAACATCTGATCTGCCTCCAGTTTGATGAACAAAACAGAGTTGCTTTGAGCCTCTTGGCATCTATGGGTGAATGGCAAACTTAGGCCTGACAGGAGTTCGGATTTTCTTTTTCCCTATGTATAGCAATTTTCTATTGAAACACTAACATAAGAATCTCTTCACTTTCCATTATGGAATATTTACCTAAGAAAGAATTTCCTCCATAAAGTTTATAATATAATATTGATATAAATATCGACTTTGTCTCTAGTCCCTTAAAGAAAGGGAGGTAATAAATTGAGGTAGTTCTTAACCTAATAAAATAAACTTATAGCATTTAATGCATATTTATTTTAGAAAGATGGAAAATACAAATAAGCTAATAAACATTAAAATCAGTTACTATACCATTGAGAGCTAAATGATAGAAACATTTGAGTACACATACTATAAGATAAATTTTTTTCCTTTATGAATACTTATATGTTGGCTACTTTATAAAACAAAGTGGAACTATATATACTTTTTTCTTGAACATCATTTTTATTGGCTGTGTAGTATTTCATTGTATGATACAGATGAACTTTAATTTATATTAAGTAACCTTTTGTTGATAATCCCCAGATTTCAAGTAACCTCTGTTGGTAAATTGACGTTTATGATGCCCTTTTCTCTATAACAATGTCATAAATAATAGTTTATTTTCTAGGTTAACTCCTCAAATTCTAATTCATATTTATCACATGGTAAGATGCACCACTAGATAAATGGCACCATGACACCTAGAACGTATGTTCTGCTTACCATATCATTTTTGTGGAAATTCCTGTAATCCATTAGCACCTGGCACAGTGTCAGAGAGAAAACAGGCAGTCCCCAAAATCTGAATGCATGGGAGATGATATTCTCGCTCTGCCCAGGTTATCCTGACCAGAACAACCAAGTGGAACACATGGGGTTCACTTTCTGGACTAGGGGAGGAGAGTTGCAGGTGACAGGGAGGGCACACTGGATTAGCAGGATTTCCTCACTGTTTGTATCTTTGACACTTGTCAGCAATTCTGCCTTGGCCAACTTCATAAAGACCCCCAGGAACTTGTTTATCTGGTGACAAAGTTGGGGGTATTGGAAGTGAGGATGCAAAAGATACAGAAAACTTGAACAACAAACTTCACCTAATTGATACTTATAGATCATTCCACCCAGCCCCAGCAGAATACACATTTGTTTTAAGTGCACACAGAACATTTACCATGTTCTGAACCATAAGACAAGGAATTGATGGGCATAAAAAAAAGCATGTACCTTTCATATATAGGCATTCCACTTCTAGGTGTTTATCCAAAAAGAAAGAAAGTATACATCCATACAAAGATTTGTACATGAATGTTCAAAGCCATTTTATTTGTAAAAGCCAAAGCTAGAATAACCCAAATGTCTGTCAGCATGTGAATGGATAAACAAACTGTGGTGTATCCACACTCCAGAATACTTCTCAGTAATAAAAAGGAATAGACTGTTGATACATTCAACAACATAGATAAATCTCAAAGTAAATTTCACTTCATGCTAAGGGAAAGAAGCCAGATGAAAAACATACTCTATGGTTCCCTCTGTGTAAGTGTTTGAAGCATATATATAAAGAGACCAGATCTGTGATTGCCTAGGAATGGAGAATGGTGGGACAGAGAGGAAGGATTAAAGGGGCATGAATAAACTTTTGGTGGTGATAGATTGTCTTGGTTGTGATGTTTCTTAGGTTATACATATCTCAAAACATAAAATCGTACACTTTCAAGATGTGTAGTTTATTATATATCAATCATAACCTCAATAAAGCTGTTTATAAATCATAAAATAAGGCATTCAGAATTCTGGGGCTATTTACATCATTATAGTGTTTATCAAACACACATGCAAATGGCATGACATTTTACTGGGTATTGTGCTGGGTCAGTAAACAGGCCTTGCTTGGTGATTCGCACTTCTGTATAACAATAAGCAATGAAAAGTGTTGGGAATCTCACAAAAAGCCTAAAGCTAGACGAGATGGCTTATATCTGTAATCCCAGCACTGTGGGAGGCCAAGATGGGCGGATCTCTTGAGCTCAGGAGTTTGAGATCAGCCTGGGCAACATGGTGAAACCCCATCTTTCCAAAAAATTAGCCAGACATGGTAGCACACTGTCTGTCTGTCTAATATTCTCCCTGTCTTTCACTGAGGAAAAATCTTCCATGTATATACATGGTTGACAATTGAACAGTTGAGCATCAAGTTTTCAGTTTTGTTGCATCCGTGTGAGTAGAGAAAAAGAAATAGAAAATATGATGATAATTCAGTAGCTACTCCTTGCCTATTGAATCAAGATCAAATTCCTGAGCCAGTGGCTTTTGATGTTTTGTGTGGTTTGACCCCAAGCTTCTTGTTTAGTTTTGGCTTGCCCTTTCCCGAGAATGTATTTTTTCTTCCTCTACTTCACTGCCTTGGTGAATGCTTTCTCTGCCTGTGATTCTTAGGCATCCCACCTCATCTTTTGGCTCTATTTGGTAAATGCCCATCCTTTAGATTCTTATTCGGATGCTTTCTCTGGTGTTTCCCCTGTGTTCTGTATTTTAGTAGACACTAAGCACATAGTGTACACCCTACACTATATGTATTTACGTATGTGTCTTGAATGACTTTTATTAGTGGCACCGTGGCCAGGTACCTTGGTCACGGTAGGCCTATGTGTTGATTGTGCCTTAAACACAATGGGTGGAAGGCAGTATAGTGATTCCTCAAAGATGTAGAAGCAGAAGTACCATTTGACCCAGCAATCCCATTACTGGATATATACCCAAAGGAATATATGTCATTCTGTTAGGAAGATACATGCGCGTATATGTTCATTGCAGCACTATTCACAATAGCAAAATCGTGGAATCAACCCAAATACCCATCAGTGATAGACTGGAGAAAGAAAATGTACACATACACCATGGAATACTATGCAGCCACAAAAGGGAACGAGGTCATGTCCTTTGCAGGGACATGGATGGAGCTGTAAGTCATTATCCTCAGCAAACTAACACAGGAACAGAAAACCAAACACCACATATTCTCACAAGTGGGAGCTGAAGGATGAGGGCATAGGGACACATGATGGGGAACAGCACACATTGGGCCTGTCAGGGGCTTGAGGGGAGGAAGAGCCTCAGGAAGAACAGCTAATGGTTACTGGGCTTAATACCTAGGTGATAGGTTGATCTGTGCAGCAAACCACCATGGTATGTGTTTACCTTTGTAACCTGCACATCCTGCACGTGTACCCCAGTACTTAAAATTTTAAAACAAAAAAACAAAAAAACGCAATGGGAACGATAGTTAGTGATGTTGGCCCTGCTGTTTTGGAACCGAACCGATGCAGAATTAATGCATTTTGGTTACTATTTAGGTGCATTGGGCTTAACTGTACTTTTACATTTATTAAAGGTATTGTAATTAATGCCTATGAGGAAAGCAGCAACAAAACAAGCAGGAGGAAACAAATTGTTTTTGTATTATTTTTGAAGCACATTATATTGACCATATATTTAGGGCAGAGGAGTGGCAGAGTTACTGTGCTCATGTCATTTTTTTCTTAAGCTAATATTTAAATTATATGGAACCTTCCCCCATCCTTCACATTTTTATAACTGTGCAATGGCTAGTTGGGAAAAGTTAGCTTGTAAATTTAAATCAACTAGATGTAATTCACTCTGAATAATTCACATAGAAATATTCAAGTGTTGGCTTAGGGAAGGTACCTTAAGATAACACAGAAAGCTGCATCTCCCCTAAAATTTAAAAAGGAAAAAAAAAAGAGTTGGTTTAGTGGCATCTTAACAGTGAAGTATGCATTGTATCATGGAAAGAGCATGAATTTAGTATGAGTTGTGGAACATTTGGAATAACATGTTTTTGAGATTTCAGGTGAGAGTTAACTCTCTGGAGTGTCCACACCCTTGATCACTTCCTAAATTTATTTTTCCAGGTCCGGACCCTATTTGTTAGTGGCCTTCCTCTGGATATCAAACCTCGGGAGCTCTATCTGCTTTTCAGACCATTTAAGGTACCTTTTTTATCTTTCAGAAATTATAAAATGAGACAAAAGTCTGTATGCTTCCTGAGGGCTTTTTGGAGCAAGAAATGAAATATTTGAGAAAGCACTTCATAAAGAGATGTTTTTAAAAGGTTAATGAGTAAAGGAGATTTAACAACTGAGTTCTAATGTATAGTCTCACTTGGGATAATTACATAATTACATATTTATATTTCAAATGCAATAATGTTAGTGAAGATTTATTTCTAATTTCATATCTTATTATTTGAAATAGTACTGTTGATACTGTTCTTCGGAAATGTAAATAGGTTTTTATGAACTGGGTTAAGAACCTAACCACGATTATTTTTTCCATGGGAAAACTTTCAAACAAAGTAAAACAAAATTTTAAAGGATACCTAGTTATGAGTTGAGGGTCATATTTCCTGGTGTTTATTGAAATATTTAGTGCAGTTACCTGTCCTTCCTATGGAAATAAGATCACTTGATAGATACATAATGTTGCTAGGATTGAAAACTTCATAGTATATTAGACACCAAGCACTTAGAAACTATGCTGAAATAACCATGCTGCCAAGAAGAAACCTTTTGAAGGTTGGCCTTTGGAGGATAGGAGAAAGCTGGAGCTGATCGAATTGGGGCCCTGGAAGGTATATGTGCCTTCCCTGGAAGGGCCTATGTTCAGGAAGTCTTAAGTTGGTCAGTGTGGATGTGTTAGCAGTGCCTGGCAGGGACCGCACTTACGATTAGGTGATGGACTATCTTGATTTCTGGTTAAAGATCATCGTCATTGAAGCAGGTCCCCAGTGATAAAGGCATGACAGGTTGAGGGATAGGATTCAGCTTCTTAGGGAGAGAGAATAGGATATGACAACTAAAAACTCTTGTGTTGAGGAGGAGGAAGGAGGGTTGCGGGGGCAGCCAGTTAGACCCAACAAAGATAAAACAGTCTAGCTTATGTGCCAAGAGGGCACCATGTCATAATGGACATAACTCCACCAGACAGCCATCCCTTTAATGCAACAATAATGATGATGGCCCAGGGGAACAGAGGTCAGGCGCCAGGTCAGGTGGGAGGAAGTGAGAAAGGAAGAGAAGGTGGTGTGAAGAGAGTGCCACCTTTTATAGAATTTCCTGAGTTTCTTCTGCCGGGTTGTACTTTTATAAAAGGGACTATTTTTCTATCCTTTTTATAGAATGAAAACTTTTAAAGCAAATTGATCTTCTTAGTATATAAAATACTGTTATGTTTTGGGGTGTATAGAGAGAAAGACATTCACCAGCAAGCCCCTTACATGAATTATTAAAGTGTCGTCACAGTCTTTTCAAATGGGTGAATCTCATTTTTTCAAATGAGGAAAATGAAACTTGGAGCAGTTGAATAAATTGTGCTCAAGTTTACACACATAAAAAATGGCAGAGCCAAGATTCAAACCCAAGCAGTCTGACTCTGTCCTCTCTGTTCTGAACTATTATGTTATACTGCTTTTCTGTTTGTGACTTGAGAACACAGTATATCCCTACCAGTGGTGTTTTACTTGAGTGAAATATCCACTTGTCCTTTGCCTTCGAGACCTTCATGGTGTTTAAACCTCCAATTTTTTCAGAATAGAACACCTTGAAGAAAGGAAGAGGCAGAGCTGTGAATCATGACCTCTCTGGCCATAAGAGCTCAAGGCCTTTGAGGTGAAATGTTTATAGTAGCTAATTGGCAACATAGTTCTCTGCTGGGAAGATGTAAGGATGAATCAATCTCAGCATCCTGCCCAGAAACCCTGATGATAAAGTCAGCACCCTGGTACATTCCTGACAACCCTCTTTTAATTAAAGTCCCTGGAGGCTGACCCTAGTCTGCAAATCTGTCTCTGCACTGATGTGTGTAGTGGTCAATCATGTCAAGTGGTGTGTTTTTCCCCTGTGTCATCCATTAATGCAAGCCACCAGCTATTGATTATTTTCAGAAATAAACACATTTTGTTATGCTTATCTTGAGGAGCCGGGAGGGTTGAAGAGAGGGAGTGAAAGGGAGGGAGTGTTTCTGTCTTTCTTGAGCATGAGCTGGAATAAAAATCCAAAGGGATTATTTTTGCATGTCCCAATCAGAATAGCAACATGAAAGCTGGTTCCTTCAGTAAGTAAGCAAAATAACTCAACAAAATTCAACATCATTGCCTGCTTAACCTTTTCTGGCAGTTTTGAAAATGTGGTCAGGGAGTTTTACCAGGTATATTTTTTTGAGACGGAGTCTGGCTCTGTCTCCCAGGCTGGAGTGCAGTGGCACCATCAGCTCACTGCAAGCTCCGCCTCCCAGGTTCATGCCATTCTCCTGCCTCAGCCTCTTGAGTAGCTGGGACTACAGACGCCCGCCACCACGCCTGGATAATTTTTTTGTATTTTTAGTGGAGATGGAGTTTCACCATGTTAGCCAGGATGGTCTGGATCTCCAGACCTCGTGATCTGCCCACCTTGGCCTCCCAAAGTGCTGGGATTACAGGCGTGAGTCACCGTGCCAGGCCCCAACTATATTCTTAATGTTTTATTGTTGTTATTTTATAGCAGATACATGACCCAATCAATACATGCTCTGACCTTCCTGTTGTATTAAATTTACCTTCTTTCCTTGCCTAGTTCTGTAAAATCCCTATTCTTACCTAGACCAAGAAAACAAAAAGATTGCTATTAACAGAGACACTCATTTTTCTACCATTGTGTAATTTCATGAAAAAAAAAAAAGAAGGAAGAGAAACACACACAGATGAATCCATAGATTGATATTTTTTTAAAGGCCCCAAGAATGCAAACAGGTGTGTGTTTGTGTGCACGTGCACATGCGTGTGTGTAATTTGCTTTCCCAGATAACTTAGGAGACATTCGTAAGAGGAGTTAGGTAATCAACAAAGAACTTACTTTTACATGAACAAGATGGTATTACTACAGTTACTCTTGGCTAAACTTGGTTTTTTTTTATTTTCAGGGCTATGAGGGTTCTCTTATAAAGCTCACATCTAAACAGGTAAGAATTTTAAACTGGCATAAAAAGATCACTTTTTTACTTTCTTCAGTAATGTTACTGGGGCTTGACATTCTTTTTTTTTTATTCCCGTTAGAATTTGAGGGTTTTCTTGTCTTTAAAATAAAGAGTGAGATGTATTAGGAATTAGCACAGGAAAATGCTTCATAATTCTATAATCATCAGCTGGAATTTCAGGGACTGTCCCAGAGAAAGATAAACACAGTGGTATACTGAGATTGATTTGTATGTTCAATGAAAATAGTGGTTTATTATTTAAATTCACTTTTATTCCCAAGTCTTTCCCATTTCTTTTTATGAGGTTAAACAAACGTGTACAATCTGTGAATATCAGATAGTGAGGGATCATGCTGTCTGTCAAACCCCTAAACTAAGGCAGAGTCCCGAGTCCAGAATGGAGCAGAGAATGTACAAAATGGAAGTGGTAGTCGGTGATTCTGATAGTTCATACAAGCTTAGAGATTGTAGCTGTATACTTTTTTTTTTTTTTTTTAAAGCTAAACACTTGGCATACACACCTCTCCAATCACTATTCATCTCTCTGGCTCATGAGAAGAATGATCTTGGAGGCAACCTTCTCTACTGAAAGATAGGGAGTCCAAAGGGATTATGGCCTTTCTGTATTTACTCTGAACAGCCTAATTAGGAAGATGATTTTTTGTTGTTGTTTTTTTGTTTTTGAGACAGAGTCTCGCTCTGTTGCCAGGCTGGAGTGCAGTGGCGCCATCTCGGCTCACTGCAACCTCTGCCTCCCGGGTTCAAACGATTCTCCTGCCTCAGCCTCCCAAGTAGCCAGGATTACAGGTGCACACCACCACACCCAGCTAGTTTTTGTGTTTGTAGTAGAGACGGGGTTTCACCATGTTGGCCAGGATGGTCTTGATCTCTTGACCTCGTGATCTGCCCACCTCAGCCTTCCAGAGTACTGGGATTACAGGCGTGAGCCACCCTGTCCAGCCAGCACAGGATTTTTTAAGGCATCCCTTAGGATTTGAGATAGGAATGTTCACTTTGTAATTTTGGTCATGCAGTGAGAGTTCAGGGGTTTTATCATTGTGTCATTGTATTCTTGCACTTACAGTGTACCAAAAGGTGATTCGGTTCTCTTTCCATTTTAAAAGATGAAGAAACTGAGGTACAGTGAATTTGATTTAGGAAAGTAGAGCCTCTCCAACCCAAGTTTTCCTCTATTCCCTTGTTCACTGCTGTTCACCTTTCAACCACTTCTAGATTTTTTTATGATTCTCTAAATCCCCAGCTGTGCCCTTGAAGAACTACCCTCACCATCCCTTTGATTCATGTTAGAAATTTGGCTAAGCCACTGAGTCATGATTCTTCGGGACTTGGCTTTCTTATTTCTGCCCATTGCCTGTGGTCATTTCTTTATCTTAGCTCTTCAGTTTGACGTCACCCTTGACCTAGAAAAATAGACATCGTCTGATTTTTTTTTCTTCATATTTCTCTTTTTTTCCCCAGCCTGTAGGTTTTGTCAGTTTTGACAGTCGCTCAGAAGCAGAAGCTGCAAAGAATGCTTTGAATGTAAGTACTAATGATGTAGTTGTAGGGGGTTTCCATATGAGGTGGTGGGAAGTAATGGAATCTCTTTGGACGGGAAATCAAGTGGAAAGAATATGACTGCACAATCTAAGAGGGAGGGATTCATCGATTTAATTAGCCCTCTAAAGAGCTTTTTCCAAGAATTGTGATCAGAGGTGCAGATTATTAAATAGCACTCTGCTTTTTGATTGCTTTGAATGAAATGCTCAAAATATCTGAGATCTGATGATGTGGGTCTTATTTTAATCCAGCCCATCCCATCCCATGGTGGTGTGTAGTGCTGCTTTGTTTTTTCCAGAGGAGATATTTGACATGTTAGCTTGCTCATCATTATACTCTACATGACTATGCTCAGAATAGATTGAAATCCTGGCTTTTTTTATGTCATGAGGCTTTCCTTTTAGATATGCAGCATTTAAAAAAAAGAAAAACTGCTCATAGTCTTTATTCTGGTTGATTAAAAATTTACATATAAGGCTTTCCCAAAAGATGTGTGTTGTAATAGAATAAATTACAGTCATTTGTAATTGAGTAAATACATCTGTATTTGGTTTGTAGGTGTTGTTGCTGTGTGTTTTGAGACTTTTACCAGTATTGTTTTGGTGAATATTTTTCCTCCTTAATATGTTGAAAAACTAAACAACTTAAGGGGAACTAAGTTAGAGAAGGTGAAAGGAAGTAGAATGTAGTTTCAGATGCTGAGGATGAATCCTCAGGCGAGGAGTCTCAGTGAAGGCTGGCTCCATCATGCTCTAGGCAGTTGGCCTAAGTGGCTGTGAACAAGTGCTGATTGAAGCACTGTTTAGGGTGCTTCCTAGAAGGCAAGCAGCCACTTGACTGGTTGTAATACAGGTACCATTTTGGAGGCTTCTGGGAACTTGTGTCTGGCCTTTGTGTTGCTGTGGCACCTGCAGCTGCTCCTTCGAGTAGACCATGCAGAGTGCTGTTGGAGAGACATGGTATAGGTGATGACTTAGAGGTCCAAGGAAAAGTCTTCATACTTCACATAATGGTGTCATTGATACACAGCCTTGAAAGGTTTTTAGACTTTGGAACAAAAATGTGTACACGCTGAGAAGAAACACCTTAATTGTTGTTGGTTTTTCATATAAAACATGTAGGAACATCTTAGGATTCCAGAAATTCCAGAGTCCAGAATTTTTCTGGATTTGGATAAATGACCTGGTCAGAATAACTGCCTACTCACTCTGTTCCTCTCCTATAGAACAAAATATAAACCAATTATTTATTGAGCACCAGTAGTATACACCGAAGCACAGTATATAATTGAATGTTTTGATGTAACAGTTGTTTTATGATTTTTGCATTAAATACATAAAACCAGAATTTTCTCAGTATAATGATACTTTAAACTTAAAAGTAGAACCACAATTTCAATTTAGCAGTGTTTTATTTTAACCAGGTGGGTACCTTCTAAATGCAGAAATATTCTGGGTCCTCTAAGTTATGTTAGATGAAGTTTTCACCATGTTCTTTTCATTGTTCTTAAAAAGGAAGTAACAAGCAGTTGAAGCTTCAGACTTGGCTCTCATTGCTTTACTGTATTTCTCTTATGTGTATAAAGATGTCACTGACTCATTTTCTGAACAATAGGCTTTTATAGTGACCTCTCATCTGACAAGGCAACATTCCCTTAGGCGGTAGGTTGTGTTTTTGTTTTTTAGAGATAACCGAAGGGTTTTGTTTGTTAGTTTGTTAAAGAATAAAGACAGACAGGGTGTTGCTGTGTTGCCCAGGCTGGTCTCCAGCTCCTGGACTTAAGAGAGATTCTCCCACCTTGGCCTTCCAGAGTGTTGAGATTACAAGCATGAGCCACGACACCCAGCCTGAAGTTTTTTTTGCTTTTTTTTTTTTTAAATGTTTAAATGATAATAGTCAAAAAACTGTGTTTCCTCACCCTACTGAATACAGTGAACATAATTTCAATTTTTCTTGGTGCTCAAAGGTTATCATTACAAATAGCAGGTAATGAACCTACTGTAATATAATGATAGAGGTGTTTAACCCTGTTTGCCCCTGTGTCAGCTGGCCACAGATCACTGTTGTCTGGTCCTGAGGTCTGGTTTTAGGTTATTCTTGCACTAGGCTCTCCATTCTTTTTTTTTCACTGGCAGTACGGCTTTCTTCAGCTGTATCTTCTCCTTTAATCATTAATACTCTTTGCTACTTGTGTGTTAGTAACTTGGGAAGAACCCCAAATAAAACAGGTCTAATTTTGTCCTGTTCTGTGGGCCTAAGGGAAAATCCATATTTACCTGTGGAATAATGATCCCACTGCTGCCCAGAGCTGACTTATGTAAGAGTGTAAGGCATTTACTGAGCTCCTGGCTGATCTCTTGACATTTTGAACTTTTCTATGTAGAGTAGTAGAGGTGTTAGAAATCTTCCTGATGTTATAGTTAGGGAAACAGACTTGGAGGGGATGGATGATTCACTTATCATGTGTAGGTTTAGAGCTCCAACTAGGAGGCAACTAAAAGTAAACTTCTTGCATCTAAGCCTTGTCCATTTTATACATCTTTTTGCTTGCTTTGTACATGGGATGTTGCTGCATTTTTCCTTGTGGCAGTTAAAGACTGTTTAATTCACAATGTCCAGGACAAATGTCCACTGTAAAGTTCAGTGTGTGACCATGGAGCAGACCCATTCAAGGTCATGTATTTAATCATGAAGCCCAATAGGTATATTCTTTGTGACCCAACATATTAGGCTCTTTTCAGGGTCATCTTTTCTAATTGATGAGTTAAAAACATATGATGCTTGTAGCCATTAAAAGTTTTCTCCTCTCATGTCATCTGTCCAGGGTTCTCTTAACAACATTTTCTTATTTTCCTTTGGAGAGAGAATTCAATGTTGTAATGTTTTGTTTTATTCCACTATTGGGAAACATATGCCTGAATCCAGTAAGTTTCCCTGTGTAGAATAGTTTATTGTTACGAACCACTTCTCCATGTTTACTTTCTCTTTTTGTTGTTTCTGTCTTGATTGCTGTCTGGTTCAGTTGTTAGTATTAATGATTAGTCTTTTCTCAAAATGACTGATTTTTAAAATCTATTTTCTTCCGTTTTTGGACTGGGCTTCAGCCATTTTGATAATTGTATGAAAAAACATGCTCAGATTGAATTAAGTTGTAACTGAACTTTTTATCAGGGAACTACTCAAACCTTCTAAAGTTAAATACAGCACGTTTTGTTTCTATAGCAAAAAGTCCCACGTTAGGCAAAGAATAACTCAAACCCAGACTTCTTTTCGGGTTATCTTTGGTCTCATTAATCCACATCATTAAAAGCCCCATCCATTCTTTAACCTGGCAGCACAATATCTGACCTATTCTTTGTCTTTAACTCAGTTTGTAATTTCTGTACCTGTTTTGAATTTCCAAGCTAAAGGAAGGGGGCACTGAAAATCTTAAGTATCAAATTATTTTTAGGACTTGTTTATAATTTTGGAAGGTAAATCAGATGCACTACTATAGGGAGTTAGCTGGATGTAGGAGAAATTCTGACTTGTGGAAATGTTTAAAAGGAATACGGAAGCAGAGCATGTGGAAGGGTGAAGATCCCCAACAGATGTGGGAGTAAACCATCTGGCTATTCCCAGCAACTGTGAGGACTTCAAATTGTCATTATTGTCTAGTAGGAATCTTGTTTTTATAAATAAGAATGATTTGTAGTTAACCTTCAATTCAGGCTTACGCATGATCTCTGCTAATGTAGAGATCTCTGTAATGACCTGTTTTGGCGTTGTCTTGTCTTACTGGTGTCTGGAAATGGGCCATTACTTTAAAAAGTTGTGAACTCTTTAGTATATGTGCCATTCATTTGTTATCCTTCCTTTCCTGATTTTGGATAGTTGTTATTGGGCTAGGTTTTATCTTAGACTGAATTAAGTCACGTGAGAACTAGAGAAGTCTGTGTACATCACTACAAATTGCCTTCCTAACCAAAATTGCTTAGGCTAGTGTAGTAATTAGCTTTACTCTCAAACTGTGCTCATTAATCTAAGTGATCTCTAATTATCAGTGAACCTCCAAGTTCAGTGTTGTTTTTCTTCCAGATAGCTCTTGAGATGTAATTTGCATATGATTCACCCATTTTAAAAATATAATGGCTTTTGGTATATTACCTTATTTTTTAAAATTACGGTAAAATACATTAAAAATGTTGCTATTTTAATGACTTTTAAATGTACGCTTTCTTGGCATTATTTACGTTCACCATGTTGTGCAATCATTACCACTATTTTCAAACTTTTTCATCAACCCAAGCAGAAACTCTATAGCCCTCATGCAGTAAATACCTCCCCATTCTCCCTTTTCCCCAGCCCCTGGTAATCTCTAATCTGCTTGCTTTCTCTGTGAATTTGCCTATTCTAAATAATGAAATATTTTTATTTTTGCTTCTGGCTCTTCTTCTTAGCATAACATTTTTGAGATTTATCCATGCTGTGGCATTTACCAGAATCGAATTCCTTTTTATAGCTGAATAAAATTGTATTATATGGATATGTACATTTTGTTTATCCATTCATTTGTTGATGGATGCTTAGATTGTTTCCACCTTTTGACTATTGCGAATAAGGCCACAGTGAACATTGATGTGTAAGTATCTGAATCTGTTAAAATTCCTTTGGGTATACCTAGGAGTAGAATTTCTGGGTCATGTGGTGATCATTATGTTAGCTTTTTATTTACTTTGGTTTGTAATTGTTTTCCATAGTGGTTGCACCATTTTGCATTCAAAACTTGTTTCTGTTTTTAAAATTATAACCATTCTAGTAGATATGAAGCAATCGTGGATTCTTGCTAAATGCTTTTTGACTGATTTTAATAGTAGATTTGATTTCTGTAGGAATTTCACATGACTTAAAATGTTTCTTTTAGCAGGGACAAGTAACATTTCTGTGACAGTTCTAAGTAATGGAACTGCCTTTGTTTTACTTATTAATAAATAACAGATATGGGAAAAACTCAACCCTTGTATTACTCTTTTAATGAGACAGAACTTGAAGGAAAGGTATTTTGTCAGGGTCTAAATAGATTTTGGAATAAAGAGTTGAAAAGCAGTTTTGTTTAAAAGAGGTAAAATGGCTGCCACTCAGACTTCCATTGCAAAGAAACCTTAATAATAAATGGAAAAATTGTATCTAAACTAAAAATGTATAAAATATTAAATTATTTCTTGACTGTTGAAAAAATTTGATTCAATAGTATTTGCAGTTAAGAGAGAATTTTAGAAAACTTTAATAATTTGTAAGAAAATGTGCTGAGAAAAGACTTGATAGTGTCAGATGTTGAAAAAACAGCTGATATGATCAGGAAAACTTAGCCCTTTTTTCATTTCCATAAATTCCTGGCATTCAAATAAACACTACAGTTATTTATAAATATCACAGTGATTACCGTCTCGTACATAATTTATTATATTAAATAGTTTGAGCTTTCCAGCTACCAAGGTTCTTTATAAGTAGATATAATTAATTCATTAGTTCTATACCAGGTTTCTCATTTGTGAGGTGGAGGTATTATTTACTTCGAAATGGTAAAGGGAAAACAAGCAAAAGCATTTGCAAATGCTCTGTAAGTAAACCTATACCATGAATATATTTTCTTGGCCAGAAGTACTGGGACAGACCGTTAAGTATGGAGGGGATACCAGAGCAGTTAAGACCTGCACTGGCTACACAAACATTTCAGCTTGGTTAGACAGTCTCTGTTTCCTGTGTTACAGGTTTTCCTGACAGCCTGTGCAAGTTAGGACTTTTGATCTTAATATTTGTACAGCTTGTGAGTTAGGTGAATTATTTCCACCAAACAAAACTTTTTACAAATATAAGCGTCCAGATGGCCTAGCTCAACTCCGCTGGCCCCCACTAGACACTATATCAATATGTTTCTTATCAGTTTTGAAATTTTCTCCTTAAGTTTCATTTAGCATATTGCTGAAAGTGGGTTAAAGAGGCCCAATTAGTAAGATCCCAGCTGGGACTTTTAGATGGGAAATATGCAGGATTGCCAGATGAGATCATGGGCCTGATCTAGTGTTTATCTGTTAAATCTGTTTATAACTGCTTAACTCTTGACTTGCAGACTTTTAAGGCAGCCATTTGACGTCACAGGGTTGGGAACTAGGCTTGTGCCAGTATAAAGCTGCTGTGATGTGGGGCCATTGGGCCCTTTTGTTGTTTTTCTCAGCTATGTGCATGCACTTTGGAGCTTGACAAACAGCCGTATCCAGTGAACTCCCCGCAAAGAAATTTGAAATTGACTCACCATGAAAGGCATACCACCAAAAGTGACTCCTAACCCATGTACAATTCAGAAAGAAAGCACTAGTTAACAAGTGCCCACTGAGTGATTATTTAGTTCTAGAATCTGCTCAGATTTTCTTTGTTCTGGCTCTGTTCTCTTCATGGTGGCCCTGCAATTTTTGGATGTTATAAAACCTCCTTACGATTATAATAGCACGTAAGTTAAAAGTTAAAAACAAATGAAGATGCATTTATTTAAGTAGTCTTCAATTTTTTCCTGAAGAAGAGTAAGTTGATTATTTGAATTTATGAAGCATTTACTTAGGAAACTAGAAAATTAAACACTAGTGAAAGAACCTTGCCAGGCACAGTAGCTCATGACTATAATCCCAGTAGTTTGGGAGGCCGAGGTGGGCGGATCACCTGAGGTCAGGCATTCCAGACCAGCCTGGTCCAACATGGTGAAACCCTGTCTCTACTGAAAATACAAAATTTAGCCAGGCATGGTGGTAGCCTGTAATTCCAGCTACTCCGGAGGCTGAGGCACGAGAATCACTTGAATCTGGGAGGCGGAGGTTGCAGTGAGCCAAGATCACACCACTGCATTCCAGTCTGGGTGACAGAGCGAGACTTCATCTCAAAAAAAAAAAAATTAATTAAATTAATTAATTAATTAAACAGGATTCACCCCAGGTCTGTATCCAGTGCTCCTACTCTTTACTAGGCTGGCCAACGTGGTGAAACCCCGACGTTACTAAAAATACAAAAAGAAAAAACCAAAAAATTAGCTCGGCACCGTGGTGGGTGCCTGTTATCCCACCTACTTGGGAGGCTGAGGCAGGAGAATTGCTTGAACCCAGGAGATGGAGCTTGCAGTGAGCTGAGATTGTGGCATTGCACTCCAGCCTGAGCGATGGAGCAAGACTGTCTCAAAAAAAAAAGAATCTCAAGGAAGTTTAAAGAAAGAAAAGTAATCAGAAATGTTAGTGGCATCCTTTCCCTGGGGAAATAGGGAGGAAGAACCACACGTTCTCACACGTAAACCAGTGTATATATTCCAATGACAAGTATATGTGGAAATCTCTACTTCACCCAGCTCTTCTCTAGGTAGAACACTTCATCAGATAATTACATTACTGTGTGAAATAGCTTTCAGAATTTTCCTTAAGGCTTTTTTGAGGATCTATTTGTTTAAACTTACATCATTTTAAAACTCATGCCATTTTAAATATGATACCCCATTTGACCTCACCCTTTCTCCATGTTTTTTCAGACATTTCAGAAAGTGTTGTGGATCTAATTTGCCTCTATTGTAAATGTAAATAGAAAATATAGTTAGTGTTTTTGGAACATGAAGTGCAGAGTGAGTCTTTTGCTAGATCTTGTTTTGGCTGCTAAGATGCCAAGCCAGTTTTAGAACCAAGAAGTCTTAATGTCTTGACTGTCTTGACATTACTGATGGTTCTGCAGGGCAGCACATTTTGGCAGCTTAAATCACTGTCGTCTTTGTTCTTTTTTACTTTTAGTGAATGATCACATCATCACAATGACTAGGGTCTTCAGAGTTCCCTTTCACACACTGGCTTAATGCTCCTGATAATCCATAAGGATTTGAACTTCTGCTGCGCAAAGCTAGAACCCTTGGTCTTACTCTGTAACTGGAATGCATTAAAACATTTTAAAACCTGGCTGGGCGCGGTGGCTCACGCCTGTAATCCCAGCACGTTGGGAGGCCAAGGCGGGCAGATCACAAGGTCAGGAGATCGAGACTATCCTGGCTAACATGGTGAAACCCCGTCTCTACTAAAAATACAAAAAATTAGCCAGGCGCGGTGGCGGGCGCCTGTAGTCCCAGCTACTTGGGAGGCTGAGGCAGGAGAATGGCAGGAACCCGGGAGGCGGAGCTTGCAGTGAGCCGAGATCGCGCCACTGCACGCCAGCCCGGGGGACAGAGGAGACTCTGTCTCAAAAAAAAAAAACAACCTTGGGGAGCCAGGTAGGACTTAACCATCTCAAAGATCGAATAAGGTGTTTTGATAGATACTGGTTAATTATTGTACTGTTTCAAGTGTATACAATATGAGGTATTTTCTTTCTTTATAATTAAATGCAGCCTTTTTTTTTGCTGTTTATAGACATTTAATAATTACATGGATGCATTAAAAAATTTTTAATGAAAATTACAAATAGTCAAAATTTTTTATATGTAAAATAAGTGAGGGAGAAGAAATAGAGTAAATGTTTATAGAATGTGAAAAATTATATAATACATAATAAATATGAAACTAGGAGAAATAAATAAAACCAAATTTTAGTGAACATGATTAGACTAATCTAGAATCTAAAAGATAATAAAATCTGTTAACAAAACTAATATTTATAGAAAAATACACCATGAAGTATATTTTCAAGACTAAAATTTCTCTTCTAAAAATCTAGTGTTAAGTTTCAGTAGATAACATTTTGAAAAACTAAGTGATGCTTTGAGTAACCTGGTCATTGCATAAAAGGATATTTTTTTTTTCCTGGCCATTGTGTAGCAAGTTAATTTTTAGGATTATTGTTTTTAATCAGAAGTTCAAAATAATTTCCCCAGAAAAGCAGTGGGGTAGAAAATTTCTACTATAAACTTATGACCAACAGTTCTCTTATATTTTGAATTTTTAAATCTGTTTTCTCCTTTATTTGCCTTACACAAGACATCAGTCATATGTAAATGAATGAATAAATACACAGAGTACTTAAAGAGTTAAATTTGTAAACATAGGACATGAAAATAAGTTTAGATGGAAAAGGAATTCACATCACATTACTTTATAACAAAGGAACAAAAACGTGAACTATAAAAGCATTATTTCTATGTGTACTGTCAAAAATAAAAATAAAAATACAATCCATCCAAAGTAATTTCTGTATAATGTGTCACAGAATTTAGGTATTCACTTAGAAGTCAGATGTAATAATGTCTAAATAAAAGAACGTTGAATATAAGGCAGAAACGGTTATTTAAGATTACAGGTCATAGATACACCTCTGTGGAAAAGGCAAACAACCAGGTGTGAAACAGAATCTGACTCTTCACACATCTTAGAATGCTCTATAAATGAGTGACAAAATGAATGGAGGAAAGGCTTTTAGGCTTAGGGATGACCCTAGGTAACTCTAGCAGGAAGATGTTGATTTTAACAAAATTTCACCCTGTCCCCTTGATTTATCTGTAGAGGTGTTTACCAAATTCTGAAAACACGCTTGAAACTATTCTTAAAAATTTTAATACACTGACATTAAAAACATAGTGTGTATTTGATGGTAGGGTGATTTTATGTATTTCTGCATAACATCAAGTGTTAGTGAGTTTGTACTGTAAAAAGGCACTAAATTTGTTAATTGAAGCTAAGAAGAGAACAATGGAAGTATGTCTTCTTGATAACCAGTCATGAGGGTATCTGAATCCAGCTGACCTGATTTGTATCCAGGCCCTGTCACTTTACTGATTTGGGGGCTCTTCTTCAAGCCTTGATTTTCCTTCCTATGCTGTTGATCGTGGCCACCTCAAAGGGTAAGAGGATCAAATTAAATGAGATGGTGGGTGTTTTCGTTGGTTTTTGATTTTTTGTTGTTAAGACGGGGTCTTGTCCTGTTGCCCAGGCTGGAGTGCAGTGGTGCGATCATGACTCACTACAGCCTCAACCTCCCAGCCTTAAGTGCCCCTCCAACCTCAGCCTCCCGAATAGCTAGGACCACAGCCACATGCCACCAGGCCTGGCTAATTTTTTTATGTTTTGGAGAAGTGGTGTCTCTCTGTGTTGCCCAGGCTGGTCTCAAACTCCTGGCCTCAAGTGATCTCTCTGCTCAGCTTTGCAAAGTGTTGGGATTACAGCTGTGAGCCATTGCTCCTGACCAAGATGGGTATTTTTAAAGCCATTGGCATTCAATAATGGTAAAAATGCTGATAATTAATGATAATGACAACCTTCACAAAGGACTTTTTTATTCCTAAAGTTTCTTTTTCTCTTTTCCTTTTCCTTTTTCTTTTCGCTTTTCTCTTTTCTTTTCTCTCTTCTCTCTTCTCCTGTCTCCTCTCTTCTCTCTTCTCTTTTTTCTGAGACGGAGTCTCGCTCTGTCACCCAGACAGGAGTGCAGTGGTGTGATACCAGTTCACTGCAACCTCTGCCTCCCGGGTTCAGGCTATTCATCTGCCTCAGCCTCCTGAGTAGCTGGGACTACAGGAGCGCACTGCCACACCCGGCTAATTTTTGAGTTTTTAGTAGAGATGAGGTCTTACCGTGTTGGTCAGGCTGGTCTTGAACTCCTGACCTCGTGATCTGCCTGCCTCGGCCTCCTACAGTGCTGGGATTACAGGCGTGAGCCACCATGCCTGGCTAAAGTCTCTTTTTCCGTATACTGGTTTTTAAAATAATTTTGGTGGAACCCCAAATTCCAGTGTATTCAGAGTATTTCTAAACATTGACTTATAGTTAATGGCAAAATTATTCATCCTTCCTTTCTTGGAGCTCATCAGGGAAACACAGTTGCAACGTTATCCTTAATATTCTTAAGCCAATGAAATATTGTAAGCCAAACAAACACATCCTCATCTCCATTTTATTCTATCTTGATTGTGCACATCTTTCTCCATTTCAAATTCTAATTGAATCTCTGTTTCAAAGACCCAAAATCCTTTGATTATGATGTTTCTTTAGCAGCCAGTGAGATTCCTGACTTAAAGGGTTTTTCTTTTTTTCCCTGAGACGGAGCCTTGCTCTGTTACCCAGGCTGGAGTGCAGTGGTGCAATCTTGGCTCACTGCAACCTCCGCCTCCAGCATTCAAGCGATTCTCCTGCCTCAGCCTCCTGAGTAGCTGGGATTACAGGCGCGCGCCACCACGCAGTGCTAATTTTTGTGTTTTTAGTAGCGACAGCATTTCACCATGTTGGTCAGCTGGTCTCCAACTCCTGACCTCATGATGCAGCCACCTTGGCCTCCCAACTGACTTAGAGTTTATTGTATAGATAAGCCTTTTTGCAGAAAGGGAGAAAGTCAGCCTCAGTTTGGTTAGATCACTAGTAATCTAATTGCAAGGATTCATTAGAGGAAGAACACTGATTTCAGTTGTTTAGAGGCGAGATAGGTTTTGCCTCATTTTGTTTTGGCTCCCTGTGCAGCACAGGAAGTACTTTGCAGTGAACTTCCTAAGTTTGGACTTGACTGTTTACATTCTTTTCAATTAACTTGTCCCTTCAGCCCCAAGTTCTTGGTTAGAAGGAGCTTGCAAGCCATTTGATGGTGTGTGTTAAAGGTGTTTTAACAATAGGGTTAAGGAGCAAATTTACCTGCTTTCCTTATTTCTGTATTCTTATGAAATTCGTCAGCGACATCTCCTCCAACCCCTACTGATTAATTTAGTAAATGGTATTAGTAAATGATGTTGAGGACCAGTAAATAATATATTGGTATAAATGGCTCATTTTTATCCTTAGTGAAATTAAGGATATAAAACCATTGACTTATAAAATTATTTGTATTTTTTAAATGTAATACAGCTTTTTCTTTCTAAAAATTTGTTATTGTCAAGTTGTACAGTTTGAAAATTAGTAACTAGATCGAGATAGTGATTATCTTTGGGGGAGGGGGAAGAAAACAAGAAAATGCACATGTTTTCTACTTGCTCTTGGTGTTTAACTTCATTAACGTTACCTAAACTTGGTTGGGCACACACAGGGTGGGAGGCTTCACTGGATCCTCTTGGGGGCTGGGGGGTTCATTACTAAAATAATGGAGAGCAGAAACAGGATTGTGAAAATATACTTGGAGGCCTAGTGTGGTCTATGTCTGATCTTTAAATAGAAACCTTCTCAAAATGGTTTTGGAAAGTTTAGGCAACTGTGTTTTTTTTTTTTTTTTTTTTTTTTTCCCAATTGTAGAGTTTGTTTATGTCAGTACTGCTTTCTCTCCTCCTCCTACCTCTTTTTTTTTCTTCTGCACCAGCCACTAATAAAAGGTCAAAGTAAACTTTGCAGAATGATCCTTAAACATATACAGAAAGTTAAGATAGGTCCTCAAATGACCTAACAAGCACTTAAGGTGAAGCTAAAAGAAGAGCACATTAAATGCATTCTCTTAGTCTGCCTACCTCACAAGTGGGACTTAATTTTCATGTGCTTTTCTATGTAGACACAGACAACCCCACCCCACCCCACCCCCGACAGAGTTTCGCTCTTGTTGCCCAGGCTGGAGTGCAATGGCACAATCTTGGCTCACTGCAACCTCTACCTCCATGGTTCAGGCAATTCTTCTGCCTCAGCCTCCTGAGTAGCTGGGATTACAGGCATGCAGCACCATGTCTGGCTAAGTTTTGTATTTTTAGTAGAGATGGGGTTTCACCATGTTTGTCAGGCTGGTCTCTAACTCCTGACCTCAAGTGATGCACCTGCCCCTCCCAAAGTGCTGGCATTACAGGTGTGAGCCACCATGCCCAGCCGACACGCTTGTTTTTTAAAATAATTCTCTGAGACTTTTTATGTTACACAGTGTTAATCATTCAGCTTATCTTTGAGTGCATAAAGCACTTTCACACATGCATGCATCCATTGTCTCATTTTGCCTGATATGTGCATAATATGTATTAGATGCAAAAGTAGGTTGATCTTCTTTTCAATAAATTAGAAGATTAATGTGCAATTATGTATAATTAGTCCTTTCTTTAAAGAGCTGACACCACACTTGTCAACACCAGTAACCCTTTGACTAAAAAAAAAATACCGCTTTTATCTTTAAAGGATCTATATCGTCATCTACTAATTGGATACGAAATTAGTAAGTATTTCAAAACCCATCCCTTCCCAGTTTAATCCTGGGTTTTGTACTGGCAGAAGCTGTGTAGGCACATATGTGGCCCTTATGAATGAAAGTGATTCTCTCAATTTGCTGTCACTAGGAAAAGAGATACAAGCTATTTTTATTTTTTTTATTTTTTTTTATTTTTTATTTTATTTTATTTTTTTTTGAGACGGAGTCTAGTTTTGTTGCCCAGGCTGGAGTGCAGTGGCCGGATCTCAGCTCACTGCAAGCCCCGCCTCCCGGGTTCACGCCATTCTCCTGCCTCAGCCTCCCGAGTAGCTGGGAGTACAGGCGCCCGCCACCTCGCCCGGCTAATTTTTTTTTTGTATTTTAGTAGAGACGGGGTTTCACCGTGTTAGCCAGGATGGTCTCGATCTCCTGAACTCGTGATCCGCCCGTCTCAGCCTCCCAAAGTGCTGGGATTACAGGCTTGAGCCACCGCGCCCGGCCTACAAGCTATTTTTAAAGCTGTAATTGATAATGAATTTGCACATAAACCCGCCTACTTTTTCATTGGCTGCACTCTAACTGGGTGTGTATTTTCTAGACTGGCCTGTTTCAGTAATATAGACTGGCTTCTTTAAGAATAAGGTTGTGATTTCTTTTGTCTGTTTTATTGTTGTTTTCTTTTTTTCTTTTTGGTGCCAAATTCACAGATTTAAGCCTATGATCTGAGCTTTACAGAGATGAATCACGTAATCCGGAAATCATTTACATGTTCACATTGACAGGGCATGATTTCTATGCCACATTTCTGAAATTTTTGATGTGGCACCCATAAGGCTTTAGTGAAATACAGGGAAGTGCTTTGTTGAGGCAGACCCACTATTGATTTCCTAAGTCAGTGAAGTTGGCCATCAAAATTCTCAAGTTTCTTTGGTGTCACTTCACAGTGACAGACATCAGACTGGAATGTCTTGGGCCAACATTAAGCCGATATGGACCATTAAAAGTTTGTTTCTAGGTTTTCCCCAAATCCTCTTATCAGAGTTGAAAATTTAACTGAATTGAGAGCTATTGCCTAGGATCTGCTTCCTTGAAGCTTTCATTTAGCAGGTAGCAGGAGTAAAAGACATTGATGCAAAGGGGAAAGAATGTGTGCCAATGGGTTTTTTCATTGTCCTAACAGTGAGACAGGAGAGGAGGAGGCAGTAAGGACTCTGCAATGAAAGGGACTGCTGGCAGCACCAGCCATGTTTGGTGTTTGTGCATTAAGGATTCTAAGGGATGTTTTTGTGCCGACCAGAGCAGTTGACCTGCTGCTTTACCTTCTGTTCACCTTCAGAGTCCTCGGTGTAAAAATGTGAGCATCAGGATTCCTGAGTAAGAGTACCATCTGAACTCTGGCCTATGTTTCTTTCCATGTAATAATATCTATTGCAAAGTGTCACGGTAAAATATTGCTTTAATGGGTAACTGACCGTGTTTGGCTTAGAAACAGCCCCTTCCTATCATTGTCAGGGCTCAGGTCTTTCAATCATCCTTTTCAGAATGGTTTGAGAACATAGTGGCAAAAGTTCAAACAATCATGCCCTCTCAACCCTTTGGAAAATAAACTCTGCTTGACTCTGATTCTCTTGACATGTTAAAGATTACGTTTATAGCTTCTTCAAAGGCCCTGTCATGACTTTATAGTCATCCTATACAAAGCAGATTCTCCTAGGGCATGGTTATGTACATAGGGATGGTTGGCTAACACAAAAAGTAAGTGTGTGTTGTAGAAAAGAAATTAATTGAACCGGGGTGGATAGTCAAGTCAGATGGAGATTCTAGATACCTTCGAAGTATATCTGCCTAGTTCCTCCTAGAAAGGGAATCCAGTTCTCTCCAATTACCAGCCAGGCCCCTAAGACCTACTCAGACTGTGTAAACCAACAGACATGGGGCAGGAGAAGCAGGACACACATCAGCTCCCTGTGGGGGAAACATGGGGAATAAAGGAAACTACACAGCATCAGACTGGATAGCAGCTCAGGTGTCCTGCTGCTTTCTCCCAGTTGGGGCAGTCTCAGAGCAGAGTATGAATCTCCTCTTTTTCTCTTTCTAAGTAATAGAAGAACCTCTCCAAAAAGGCCGAAGGAGAAGAATCCCTATTGGTTCATATTTGTTTTTTTGTTTGTTTGTTTGTTTTTTTGAGACGGAGTCTGGCTCCGTCGCCCAGGCTGGAGTGCAGTGGCTGGATCTCAGCTCACTGCAAGCTCCGCCTCCCGGGTTTGCGCCATTCTCCTGCCTCAACCTCCCGAGTAGCTGGGACTACAGGCGCCCGCCACCTCGCCCGGCTATTTTTTTTTTTGTATTTTTTAGTAGAAACGGGGTTTCACTGTGTTAGCCAGGATGGTCTCAATCTCCTGACCTCGTGATCCGCCCGTCTTGGCCTCCCAAAGTGCTGGGATTACAGGCTTGAGCCACCGCGCCCGGCCTATTGGTTCATATTTGGAAGAGGAGCTCCATAGCTGATAAGCACTGGGCCATAGGGATTAGTGTTTATCAAATGTCAGGCATTAATCTGGTCATTTACAAGATCTCATTTAATCTTTACAATGAATGCTATGAAATATGGACTATATTCATCCCCAGTTTACAGCAGAGGAAACTGAGACACAGAAAGGTTAAACAGTATATCCAAGGTCAATAGTGAAGTCGTATCTGAATCTAGGAAGTCAGAGTCTGAAGTCCACACCCCTGATTCTCACAGTGTAAGCCTCTTGTTCATGGCGAGGTTACACAAAATTGATTGTGACCCTGAGTTGGGATTCTCTTTTATAATTGTGACTATAATTAACTATAGCTGATGGTACTCCTAGACAACTAGTTTTCTTGATACCTTTGCCAGTTGTAGAAGGGGATTGATTAACTAAGACCATCTTCTGGTTGCTTTTCTAATCCTTCTAGGTTTCGGGAGCAGACATGAGGTTTTCCCCATTTTGTTATTGGAGCAGATACTTCATACCTTAAACAATGTATTGTTTTCACCATAGGAATTTGGCTTAGTGGTGGGAGGGTGTGAGTTTGAGTGCCACAGTTTATTCACAGGAATAAAAGTGAAGCCAAATGTAATTGTATTTTAAGAAGTGGCCTAGTCACTAGGAAATCCCTCTGGTTAATGAGGATGAGATTAGTCTTTTCTATCATGGCCAATATTATTCATTTATAACACTTGGCTTGTTATAGATATTATGAGAGGAGAAATTACACAGGCTTGAAATCTGTGGAAACATAAAGATAAACCTGTGGAAACATTCTAGACTAGACATGGAAACATATTCTTTTCTGTAACTAAAACCTTCAAAAGAGGATAAAATTTTATTGCGTTTTATGGAACATCTGGTTTAGAAACAATTATGAAGATTTTTTTTTTAATTCAAGGGGTTAAAAATCAAAACTGGCTTCAAGATATGTGGTAACCTAACACTTCCTGGAAGACTGTTCAATTAGGCAATCGAGTGAGGAACCTGTACCCAGACTCATGGCCCAGCATCACCTCTAAAGGCTCATGGCCACGTATACGACAGGAAGCCTTGGGAAAGGGGTCTCTTTCTCCAAGTGCAATATGGCTGTTTTACCAATGGAAAGGGAAACATGCTTTCAAATGACTGATTTAGGCAAGGGGAAAAAGGAGTATTAAATCAGATTATTCTAAGGTAAAGCCAGGGCAAGCACTGGGAGGTAGTTGGATTAAGAAAAAGAATGAGGCATAATTGGTGTGATACAGTTTCTCATTGGGCAATAACCCAGCAGCACACAGGCTGTTGTATTAACAGTCCTGATGTCTTTGCAAGCAATGCCCTTATTTAGGAAAAGTATGAAATACGGTTTACATCTGACGGATTCTTTCCCTCACTTGTTCATTCTCTGTTGGAATCCATATCTACCTAAGTTTCATCACAATGCAAACTGAACAACAGCCTCAGTTATTATCTGAAAACAATGTCGTCTTTATAAAATAAAAATCTTTGCAGAACTGTAATGTCCTCACACACACATGCTCTATTGGGAATTTAAAAATTGGATTGTGATATGGATTCTACCGGTAGTTAGCTGGGAATTTAGGCACATTAATTTAGTTTTCTGAATCTTTTTTCATCTGTGTTGGGAAGCCTATTGGCATTTTGGATGAGAATTCTAACATTGTGTGGGACTATTCTGCTCCTTTTAGGACTTTATCTTCCTGCCTAATGAATGCGTGTATGGTATTCAGTCATGTAACAGCCTTCAGATACCTTTGCACATTTCTCTTTCTTTTCTTTTTCTTTCTTTTCTTTCTTTCTTTTCTTTCTCTTTTTCTTTCTTTTCTTTTGTTTCTTTTCTTTCTTTCTCCTTCCTTCCCTTCCTCCCTCCCTTCCTCCCTCCCTCCCTCCCTCCCTTCCTTCCTTCCTTCCTTCTCTTCCTTCTCTTCCTTCTCTTCCTTCTCTTCCTTCCTTCTCTTCCTTCTCTTCCTTCCTTCTCTTCCTTCTCTTCCTTCTCTTTCTTTATTTCTTGTCTGTCTCGCTCTGTCACCCAGGCTGGAGTGCAGTTGCACAATCTCGGCTCACTGCAAGCTCCACCTCCCGGATTCACGCCATTCTCCTGCCTCAGCCTCCCAAGTAGCTGGGACTATAGACGCCCATCACCACACCCAGCTAATTTTTTGTATTTTTAGTAGAGATGGGGTTTCATCATGTTAGCTAGGATGGTCTTGATTTCCTGACCTCGTGATTCGCCTGCCTTGGCCTCCCAAAGTGCTGGGATTACAGGCATGAGCCATCATGCCCGGCCACCCTCGTACATTTCTAAATACCCCTAAGGAGTAGGGGGAAAGGGCAATGAGGAGTACTAACCATGGCTGAGAACTAGGTTTGATGACCCCAAAAGTTCAGTACTAATTATGAATTGCATGATTTATGTAGACAAACCTGTATTACTTACCGTCAGAGAACCTGACCCAGTTCCCTACCAGCTTCCCATTCCTGTGATCTTCACTCATAGTTTGGTATTTTAAAAATGTTTGAGTGTCACAAGTTTTCACTTATAACATAGTGATATATTAATAAATGGTAGAAAAATTCTGCTGTTTCATTTTTAACTCACCTTCACACTGTTGTCTCTCAGTGAGTCCTATGCTTTCCACTGTAATAGATTACCCAGATGCGGGTTTGTCTGTGGCATCTCATGGAGTCATTTCAGGCTCCAACTGAGTGTAACAATTGTTTTCACAGACTCCTGGGGAGACTTTCGAATATACCTTGCCTAGTTTCTGTTTCTAATATAACCGAATGTTTTATGATGCCTGTGGCAGAGAAAGCTGACAATACTCAAAAACTGTCAATATATTTTAATCTTGGACCAATATTTGAGAGCTCAGAATCTCTCTAAAGTATGTATTTACTTCCTAGTTTCTGATGGAAATGACATGGCTATCAATTTTAAGAAACAGTTTATATTCCTAACTTATGTTTTTAACTTCTAAAAAGGCAAAAAAGTCAATTATTTCTGCTTCCTTTTCTCCTGTTGAAACATTTGTGGTCCCTAGGATATTTCCTTTTCTTGTGACCAAAATGCTCTTTGAAAATAGTTAGAAGGCTTCTATTGTGGCTCATGCCTGTAATCGCAACACTTTGGGAGGCTGAGGCGGGCAGATCACTTGAGGTCAGGAGTTCGAGACCAGCCTGACCAACACGGCGAAATCCCATCTCTACTAGAAATTTAGCCAGGCATGGTGATGCACACCTATAATCCCAGCTACTCGGGAGGCTGAGGCATGAGAATCGCTTGAACCCAAGAGGCAGAGGTTGCAGTGACCCAAAATCAGGCCACTGCACTCCAGCCCGGGTGACAGAGTGACTCTGTCTCAAAAAAAAATGAAACGGTAGAAGACTTTTATTCTTAGCTCTCTCTAGAAAATGTTTTTTGTTGTTTTTTGTTTGTTTGTTTTGTTTGAGATGGAGTCTTGCTCTGTTGCCCAGGCTGGAATGCAGTGGCGCGATCTCGGCTCACTGCAAGCTCCGCCTCCTGGGTTCACGCTGTTGTCCTGCCTCAGCCTCCCGAGTAGCTGGGACTACAGGCGCCTGCCATCACGCCTGGCTAATTTTTTGTGTTTTTAGTAGAGATGAGGTTTCACCATGTTAGCCAGGATGGTCTCGATCTCCTGACCTTGTGATTCGCCCGCCTCGGCCTCCCAGAGTGCTGGGATTACAGGCAGGAGCCACCGCACCTGGCCACAAGGTCAGAGAGGGATAGTAGCAAATTTGGCTTTGAGTTTCATTGGCTGTGGGTTTTCCTTTGGAGTCGGCCATGGGGAAAGGGGCAGTATAAAGGTTGTTAGAATCAATTGAAGAAGTCTTTCACCTTGCTAGATGGGATCGTATATTATTACTACCTTACTGTTTGTATCCTATAGTAAAAGGCAGTTTCATCTAGATCAGTACATATGCCTCACATCTACTGGATCAACAGGTCAGAATGGGAGTGTAGGAAGCTCTAGCAGAATCTGATAGGAAGCTCCTAAAGAAGTGACTTGTGGCTGTATCCCAGAGGAGGTAGAGTCTTTGATTGTTTAGAAGCTTCCTTGGAGAGGTTCAGTATCTCAGAAAGTCAAAGCAGGTGGGGAGGGGAGTTAGAATTCTAGATCCTCAGCTTTTAGTCAACACTTATAATACTTATTCATAAGTGAGTTAGCAGAAAGATGAATGGGTCAATGAATCAGCTTTCACTTTTGAAATGGTAGAATAGTTTTTACTTGTTGTGAATGCATAGGCAAAGTAGAGGCAACAAGGATGGGGAGAGACTCCAAATTGAAGACAAACAGAAACAAATGAATCTAACTGTATTACAAATGAATAACACAACCACACTGAAGGTACGGGGGCATGGGGAAACTAACCCAGAGATAATCCAAATAATACACATATTGGCAACACACATTTAGACTAAAGACAAAAAACTGTAAATATAAGTTGTAGTTAATAGACTTTTTATAGTGGTATTGGTTAGCAATTTTGAAACTAATGTGCGTTTTTGTATTGAGCAAATAAATAAATGTATAGTAGATAATGAGAGCTAGGATTCTCGCTGTTAGAGGAGTTACACATGCAAAGGAGAGGGATAGAATTAACCAAATGGTATTAGATTGGAATTGGAGCTATCAGTATGAACTTTAATACATCTAAATATATTTTAAATATATTAAAATATTTTTATTAAAATGAAAATTAAAAATGTTTTAAATAGATATGATGCAGAGAAGTAGATCTGAATGTGAGAGCATGTGTGTGTACACAACTGGGACACTTGGAACAGCAAAATAAATAATGATAGTAATGAATTATAAAGCATAGAGCTAAATATAAGTCTGTAAGTCATTACTGATGTAAGTAATTAATTAACAGGGCAGAAGGGAGAGCTTTTCCATGGAGTAGAAAGTTGATACACTGTTTATAAAAGGAGCAATGAAGGCAATCCCAGCTACTGGGGAGGCTGAGGCAGGAGAATTGCTTAAACCCAGGAGGTGGAGGTTGCAGTAAGCCGAGATCATGCCACTGCACTCTAGCCTGAGTGACAGAGCAAGTCTCCGTCTGGTGGCAGTGGGGAGGAGCAATGAGATTACTAAAGCACCATCTGGCAACTACAATAGTAACAAATGCTTCAGGTAATAATTATTAATAGATGTTAAAATTAGTAGATTTTTTGACAAACAACGTATTTATATAGTCTGGAAATACCTGTCTATAAGAAACTAGTTAAAAGGGGAAAACATAGCATCTTTACAATAGAGAAACTTGGCAAATGATCAAAGCTAATATCACTTGTAATGGGACAGAAGTGACATCATGTGCCTCTTGATATTATGCACTGTGCAGGACACACATCTGTGATCTTCTGCCAAAAAATGCGTAACCTGAATCTAAACCAAAAAAAAAAAAAAAAAAATTAGATAAACCCAAATCGAGGGCCACTCTACAAAATAAGTAGCTTGTAGTTTTCAAAAATATCAAGCTCATGAAAGGTAAGGACTGAAGAGCTCTTCCAGGAGACTAAAGTGATGACAACTAAGTGCTGTGTGTGATTCTGGATTAGATCTTGGATCAGGGAAACAAAGGGATGTTCTTGTTTTTAGGAAATCAGACTGAAGTAAAGGGTAAAAGGATATCATGCTTGCTACTTACTTTTAATCAGTTCAGGGGAAACATGGTATGTGTGTTTGATAAATGTGAAATGCTAACATCTAAGAAATCTGGGTAAAGGGTATGTAGGAATTATACTATGTCTGCAATTTTTCTGTAAGTCTGCAATTATTTCAGAATAAAGTTTTTTTAAAAAAGTAACTAGTTTTAAAAACATAGCTGGTTGAATGCTGTGTCCCAGTAGGAAATCCCTTATTGCACCTTTCTCCTTTTGTTTTTAAACTCTGTATTGGATTTTATAAATTATATTTGTAAAAATTTCACATGATGGAAAATTGTACAAAAGTCTGTGCCCTCTCTCACCCCTGCCACCAAGTGGACTGCTATTAACCGGTTGGTTGTCTCATTCTAAACCTTTCTGGACTTACACAGATAGAGAAGTATACATGCGCGTGTATATACAGACTCCTCTACCTCCATACTACTAAACATTGTTGAGTATCTTTTTTTTTTTTTTTTCCCAGCCTAATCTAGCCATGGACATCTTTCTCAATATGTATATATAGCTCTGCTTTGTTTGTAACGATTTTTTTTTTCCCTAAATGAGTCATTCCATTGTCCCTGAAACTCGTTGTCAAGGACTGATGGACTAACTTTAGTGTAGAACCATTTGTAACAACACCGGGAGCCTGAAGCTAACAGAATTGAAGTACTCTGTTTATTGTACCAGATAGCCAAGACTCTGTCAGGCATGAGGGTGCTCTGAAGACCTCAGTGACAGGAATTTGGAGACTTTTGTTCTAGTGAGAGGCTGTTACGGTGACTCAGCTTTGGTCAACATCATTTTCTGTGTCTCTATATAGGCTCAAGGTTGAAATCTTTATAAGAGAAAACAGGTTTGTGGTCAGGGGAATAAGGGCGCAGAACACAGACACTGGCCCCTGAGTACCCTTCCCAAAGAAGAAGACTTAGAAGGCAGTAGCCATCTCATCCCAGCTACTCTTCCCAGGGCTGCTCTAATGATTTCATGTCTGATCTGTTCTAGTCTCTTCATTGAGTCTATCTTTCCTACCACCCCTAGAGTTACCAGCAACCACTGTGATTCTCAAATGTGGTGCCCATACAAACAGCATCAGCATTACCCTGAACTTGTTACAAATGCAAATTTTCAGATTCCATCTCAGAGCTACTGAACCAGCAAGTCCTCCAAGTTGATGCTGCTAATATTTGAGGGTCACAGACCTACTACATAAAGCTGATATTATTCCCCTCATTTTTAAAACCTAATGGCTCAGCTGAGCACACACTCCAAAGTCCTCACTCATGGCCTAAGAGGTCCTTTGTGATCTCGCCCCAGTCTGCTTGTTCAGCCACCCCACTCCCAACCTTTCCCATCCCAACACCCTTTCTGCATCCTGTTACAGAGAAATTTGCTGAGCCCTTTCCTGAGCTGCACCTGGTGAACTTCTACTCTTCCATCACTTCCTTGGGTGCCTTCCCTGGCTCCCTGGCATGAAACTGCCCTGATATACTTTTAAGTACACTGGACAAACAAGAATATGTTGTTTCTCAGCAGTGTCCTTTTATCTCCCAGAATTTGCCCTGAGTAGGGAGTTCAGGCTCTGTAGATTATATAGAACCTGGATTGGTTGAGACTATTGACTGTCCTGTAGCCAGTCAGATTGGGGTGCTTGTAAGTAACTGTTTATATTCAATATACTAATATTCAGAAACTATCCTTTCTGGTCCATGTAATAAATAGGACACCATTTACATTTGGAAGAGAAAGGTTCTCTGTTTATTGTGAGAAGAACGGTGAATTATGAGCAAGAGAGGAAAAGGTTGCTTTTGAAAGACACAGGTTCACCCTTTCACTTGGCAGTAATCTTATCCTGACAGCATTTAATGTGAAGTAATTGTAACCAGAGAAGAATCTTAGTAGGCTTTAATTAAAAACACAAGGAATTTTTTTCTCATGTATTCTTCCTCCTGCCCATTTTTCGTCTTTCTCTTTTTCTTTTTTCCCTCTTCATTTCTGTGTTCTCCCTTCTCCTGCCCCTCTTTTTTCTCCTCTTCATCATCCCTTAACATTTAAAATGTTTTTGGCTTGGCTAATCCCTATGGATGGAAACTTAGCTGAGCAGGATATTGATTACCAAATATGGTATTGCTGCTAAAGATGTTAGAGGAATGTGGCTTGTATTCTAAGCCTCCGGCCTCTGAATAAGCTGCCAAACAAATTAGGTCATTTTAACTTCTGAGCTTTTTTTTTTTTAATAAGGATGCTGGAACTTTGATTTGGAACATGATGTTGATGTTATTTTAGTTCAAATGGAGGGGGTATGAAGAAGGGGGCAGGGAGTAGGGGAGACTTAGTTCAGCATGTTTTAGGACTCAAGCCACCGGCCCAGGTTGTGTAAGAGGCAAACACATTATGTGGAGCTTCAGTTGATTCTGGAACCACCAGAGAAAGAACCGAGGCATAGAATTCACATGTACAGCCTCATTTTCTGAGGCCAGATGCACTAGACTACGACCAGGTCCCAGGATACTCTTCATGTTATCCCCAGTGGCCTGGGCCACAGGACTTACCTTAATGTGAGCTCAGGTTTAGGAAAGTTGCTTCTTCACAGGAAGGTTGGTCAGGTTTAGTGCCAGGGAGGATGTCCTGAAGTTGATGGCAAGTTGCTACTATGTGTGTCTGATGGAGTGTGATGCGATTGAGCAAGTCCTTCCACAGCATACCTGTACTTGAAACCCAGGGACTGTGCTTGTCTCCCAGCAGATACCACAGTTCTTACCTCCATTCTTGGAAATATTTATTCTGTTGTAGTATTAGCTTTGTTAGGGTTGAAGTTGGTCCACCTCAGTGAGGTCCTTTGTGACCTCACCTCAGCCTGCTTCACAATGCAGCTTTGCTTTTTGTTTTTGTTTTTCCTTATGTACTTTTTGGGCAAAATAGTATTGAGGTTTCCCAAATTTAAAAAACAACAAAACAACACAACACCAGTTAAAGAAAATGTTCTTATGTTTCCCAGAATGGGCACTATCTGTTCACTTTTCGGTGTTGATTAGGTATGCACAAGGGTATTCTCCACATCCCTTTTGCTACTGCCCTCAATTGGTTTCTTCTCAGAATGAGTGAGTCATGCTCGGGAAGAAATTCCACCCACTCCAAGACTTCTGGGTCAGGGCTCTGTGGCTTTTGTTAGGCCTCCCTAAGGACCTCTCTTTCCTTCCCCTTCACCCCTTATTTCCTGTTAATGCCATTACTATCCAGCCACAGGCTCTTCCTTGTATCCTTGAAGCTGAGCCTGTGAAGTTTGAAGTTCTGAGTTGTTCATCCTGGTCTCTAAAGTAAGAGAGTTTTATTTTTGTGGATATTTCTTTTTCTTTCTTTTTTTTTGAGACAGAGTCTAGCTCTGTCACCCAGGCTAGCGTGCAATGGCGCGATCTTGGTTTACTGCAACCTCTGCCTCACGGGCTCAAGCCATTCTGTCTCAGCATTCCAAGTAACTGGGATTACAGGCACATGCCGCCACGCCCAGCTAATTTTTTTTTTTATATTTTAGTAGAGACAGGGTTTCACCATGTTGCCCAGGCTGGTGTTGAACTCCCGAACTAAGGCAATCCACTCGCCTTGGCCTCCCAAAGTGCTAGGATGACGGGAATGAGCTAGGGCATGAGCCACAGCACCCTGCCTGCTCTTATTTTTCTTCAAGCTCATTAGGAAGAACGGTGGCGAGGGGACGGGGGATGCTTTGGAGCCCTCAGGCCCATGTGTATACATTCAGAACACTAAATGGCAACTGTGGTCTTTGGAGACTCATTTTCAGGACTCCAGTCCCTTTCCAGACCACACCATGAAAACATGGGAACTGAGTGGGTCCCATGGGTGCATATTTAAAATGCACTCTCTTGGGATAGCTTTTTGACATGTAGGGTCCAGAATTCATGGTATTGGATGCTTAATAATGAAGGCATTCTTGAATGGTGGAAGGATTCCAAATAGACTTGTCTTGCCCTAACTTGTCTTTCATAGTGTCTGTGATTTATTTTACTGAATATAATCTGTTTTAGGTAAACTGCAGGAATAGGGTCAAAGGTAACTGAAATTACTATACATTAAAGTGTATAACTGTGCTAGGAATTTCCTGGTTCAAATTTTAAACTGGAAAGTTTTTGTCTAAAAAGAAAAGGAATAGTTGAAAATCTGTGTAACTACATTTTTTAAGTAAATTAAATACCACTGACTTTCAGGACACTTTGTGTTGTCATTTTTCCTGTAACCTGTGTAAGTAGTAAGAATGACAGTGGTTGCTGACCTTTTTTCCTGATAGACCAGGGTTTACTGGTGTGTTTATTTTGTCACCATTCCGGTTTGACTCTAAGGAAATGAAAACATCTTCCATTTGTTCTCTGTTTCCAAAGGGCATCCGCTTCGATCCTGAAATTCCGCAAACACTACGACTAGAGTTTGCTAAGGCAAACACGAAGATGGCCAAGAACAAACTCGTAGGGACTCCAAACCCCAGTACTCCTCTGCCCAACACTGTACCTCAGTTCATTGCCAGAGAGCCATGTAAGTCGATCTACTTTTCATTTAAAAATAATAATAACTAAGAACCGTTCGTGTGCTGCATGTGAGGTTACACCACGGGACATGGAGCTGGCTGAGTCTTATTTTCCATTTCTGTGAAGAGGTTGCCTAGGCGTTCTTGGTGTCAGAATTCCAAATACAGCAATCTTGTTTGCAATAGGCTGTCCCAAAAGATGGTTCAGCTTGAACAGAATCATAACTTCAGAATTTCATCTGATGTACTACAGATTTCCTTAATGTGACATTGACCATTGTGAGTATGCCCCTAGTTGCCTTGGGTATAAACCCTTTATTTCTCCATGCTCAGACATGAGAGCTGGTTCTCAGCATTCACTTTAATCCATTTGTTGAAGGACATCAGCTCGGTGGCTTTGGAAAAATAGGATATTAAAAGTGAAAGAAGCAGATCTTAGGAAGTTGGTTCTATTCAGTTTAGCCATAACTCTAGGGGGAAAAGTAAACACACACAAAGAATTTATATATTGGAACAGTCAGTCTAGCAAACTAATACCAGCAAAACTTTAAGGAAATTTGGGGCTTCCTGTTTCAACTTAATTGGATAAGGACACTGGCTGATTGCTCAAGACATCTTCTACCCCACATTAATAAGCTTATTTCATTATTTCTGCCTTTCATTGAATAACTTTAAAAGATTGAATTTTCTTTCTCAAGCTCAGTCAGTGGCAGAAATGGGGCATGAGACAGGCCTTAACTTTTCCTTTCATTACAGAGCCATACGTGATTTAATATGGCAGGGCATTCAAGGAAACCCAAATGACTTGGATTCCAAGTTATTTGGAATATTTCTGTCCTGTCATTTTTGGTCTGCTTTCGAAACCACACGATTGTGATCTTCTTCCTTTGATAATACATTTTTAACTCTTCTTATTGAAATTGAAGGACACATGGATTCCTTGCTCCCCCCATGTCACATGCATGTCAGATTTAATCAGGTTATCTTTGGAAGTCACAGCCATTCTGTAGCTCAGTCACTCTTGCTTGCTACTCATCAGTAGAAACTAATAGATAAGTCTTCCAGAATGTTCTAAAATAAATGTTTCTATGAATCCAGAAAGTCATAATAGATGAAAAAATTATTTTGTTCTTTCACCTTCTTTGTCCCAGGGAAACTAGAAAACTTTGCTTACTTATTTGGGAAGGAAATCTAAACAAAAGTTACATCTTACAGTGTACTTGTAATACAGGAGAATATAGGAACATCCTTTACATAATTCTTCATCCTTAGAGTATCTAGCTTAATACTTTGTATATTGTATGTATTTAATATTTATTATAGTGAGTGGATAAATTGATACTGAAATTGGGCTACTTGTAGAACTACAGATGGATTTCTATGTCTCCTCTCTCTGAAATTTCTTCTCTCTTGATCAAGGCATCAAAAAAGAGTATTTTTAGGATGCCTGAATTTGTAAAAATAACCTAAAGTAATTCTTTGCCTTTTTAGTGAATTTGCCAACCTCAGATCTCAGAGTTCTTTGAAAAGATTAATTCAGACAGGAAACGTAATGCTGGTGATACTTAACTTTACATCCTCAATTCTTTGCTGAATGCTCTTTTTAACAGGCCCACAAAACTTTTTGTGAATTTCCTACAACAGCCCTGTGACATAGGTAGCCAGGAAGGTTGTAGCCAGGTGACAACATGCTATACAAAAGCAACAAATAGGAACAAACTGAACATTCACAAGTCCCTGAAGTTACAGGACAGCATAGTAACCGAGCTTAGAACTCTTTTCTGGCAAGCTCTACTCATCTCCCTTCCCAGCTTACAGAACAGTGCAAAAATGGCCAGATAGTTTCCATGACAGGGTAAAAACTTGCTCAGCTGTTCACAGCAACACAAATTTGAAGTTTAAATAAATAAATAAATAAATAAATAAATAAATAAATAAATAAATAAATCCAAGCAGCCAGCAGTGTATTCTTGAGGAAAATAAAAGTCAGCATGATTTATCTTAATATAGCTCATTTTTACGACACAACGTCTTGATAAGAGCAAGTCCACTGTGGCTCAGGTCAACTTTATTATCCATCGCCATTCCCTCTGGGAACTGGGAACTTGCCCGTCAGATAAACTTGCTTACCTGGAAGCACACCGCAAGACTAAGAACACTGTGTTGGGTTTACACGGACAAGCCCAGTTGCATTGTACTCAGAATTGGGTACTCAAGGTGGTCGATTTAACTAATCAGATGTAGACTATAATGGAATTGCAGAATTTGGGGATTGGAAAGGCCCTGAAGGCTAATCTTTGTTGTAGGCCATAGAGGTTTTTTGTAAATGTTTCTTTTTGTTAATTTTTTATATGGTAGTGGCTGAAAAGCACTCGTTGCCATCGCTAAAAGAAGAATGTTTTGTGGTTTGATTATACAACAAACATGTACTTGAACTCTCAATTCTCCATACATATCTGAACTTAATGAACTTAAACGAGCACCCAGTGTGCTAGACTCTGGAGAAGAAGGAAATTGGTTGCTGCCTTTAAAGAGCTGTCATTCTGAGGAGTTGATGATGGTCAAAGTTGTCAGAAAAACTTGGCCTCATATGAAGGACATAAAACAGATTCTGCAGCTTGGTTGAGATTGCCCCCAATCAGACTCCATATTTGCTGAGCACCTACTGCATTTGTGCCAGGGATGAAGAGTGAGAAAACCAGGTGTTGCAACTTAACCTGGGTAGATGGTGGCCTGCTGTGGAGAACTTTGGCTTCAGGCCAGAAGATGTCAGTGAGAATCCTGTCAATAATTTTGCCAATTATTGACAAGCTTTGTGACCTTTAAGAAAAAAATTTTTTTTAACTTAGTTGTGCTCCTATTCTCTAAGCTATAAAATAAGAATAATACTTTCTGATTGTTAGGAGAGGTAAATAAAACAATATCCTAGGATTGAGCTGAGGATTAAATAGGTATAGTGTATTTAGAGTACTAGGCAAATGTAAAGTACAATCATAATTTGTTAATAAAAAGGATTGGGTTGCCTTTCTTTCCTAATAGTTACAGCAGGTATTGATCTGAGTTGTCATCACAGTTTGAGTACAGCCAATTGTCTTTGCAAGTTAGGAGAAAGGATGAGTGAAATTGTCATACAATTTCAAGAAAGTAGTATGTCTACCTGCCTAAATTTTTATTAATAGAATTGATCATTAATTTGAGCTTTTCTTTCTCTTCCTTGTATGTAATAAAGTTGGAAAAGAACTGTGAGAAAGCGGGAATTAAGAGATGATGAAGAGCCAGGCGTGGTGGCTCACGCCTGTAATCCCAGCACTTTGGGAGGCTGAGACAGGCAGATCACAAGGTCGGGAGATCGAGACCATCCTGGCTAATGTGGTGAAACCCCATCTCTGCTAAAAATACAAAAACTAGCCAGGCATGGCGATGGGCGCCTGCTAAAAATACAAAAATTAGCCGGGCATGGCGACGGACACCTGTAGTCCCAGCTACTCAGGAGGCTGATGCAGGAGAATGGCGTGAACCCAGGAGGCGGAGCTTGCAGTGAGCTGAGATTGCACCACTGCACTCCAGCCTGGGCGACAGAGCAAGACTCTGTCTCAAAAAAAAAAAAGATGAGGAAAAATTATAAATGACATTAAATTCTCCTAGATTGTGCATTAAGTTGTATAGGAAGGTAGTATTCTATAATAAGAACTCTGCTTTGGAGATGAAGAAAGAGTAAGTCACTGTTAACTGATTTTTGTTTTTCTCATCTGTAAAGTGATGATGCTGTGTGCCAGATGCTCTCCTAAGCATTTTTACGTGAATTATCTCATTTGATTCTCAATAGCACTTGTTTCCCAGTTGAAGAAACTGAGGCCTGGGAAAGTCTAGTAGCTTTCCTGAGGTTACACCATCAATAAGTGTGATGGCTGAATAGTGTCCCCCAGAATTCATATGGTGAAGTCTCTGCTCCTAATACCTCAAAATGTAACCATATTTGGAGATAAGATTTTTAAATAGATGATTAAGTTCAAATGGGGCCCTTAGGGGTGGAGCTCTAATCCATTATGACTGCTATCCTTATAAGAAGAAAAAGAGACACCAGGTACGTATACACACGGAGGAAGGGCCGTGTGCGGACAGAGGACAAGTCAGCCATCTGCAGACCAAGGAGAGAGACCTCAGGAGAAACTAACCCTACAGACACCTCTAGACTGGCCTCTAGAACCGTGAGGAAGTAAATATTTGTTGTTTAAGCCACTTACTCTGTGGTATATCACTATGGCAGCCCTAGCAATACAGTACATCAAGTGATAGAGCCTAGGCTTAAATTCTAGGCTTTTTGTCATTTACTAGTTTTGTAAGTTTGGTTTAGTTACCTAACCTCTCTGTGTCTCAGTTTTCTCAGCTACACAACGGCAGTAATAAGGGCCACAGAGTCAGTACACAGTGGCTGTTAGTGTGCATGTGTAAAAATGGACACATTCATGTGCCTTTTGTCCCTCATAATTAAGAGACCTATAGTTTTTCTGTGTTTGTATACTCCGCATCTCACATCTAGAAATACATAATGGATTTTTTTTGGTAACATACCATAGTTTTATTTTTATGTTTTTTCAGTTGATCATAATTGCCTGATTCCCAGCAAGTGTGGAGAGAGGTGCCCTTCAAAGTACTTTTTAAACTTACAGTGTAATGAGGTCTGATTGGGATGTGATTAAAATGCACATATTTAAGATGGCTCATTTGGTTAGTTTGTCATAATACATATGGAAATGATTGAATAAATGTTCTTGATGAGTTTATACTGTTTGCAATATACCTTATTATAATAGTGCCCTTAAAGGTGGAGGCATTCAACACTTAATAGAGCCTTTACTCAATTTAGACAGATCCTGTCCTTTCCATTCAGTTTTTATGAAGCAGATGTCAAAAGGCTCCAGAACTCTGCAGTAATGAAGATTCTTACACTCCAGCCCCAAGGAGTCTGGTTCTGCAAGTCTGGGCTAGGACGTAGGCCCTGTATTTTAAAAAAATGTAATTGTTCTTATTTTCCTCCCCTCTGGGCTTTTAAAAGCTCTTTGGGAAGTTTCGATACACAGTTAGGTTTGAGAGTCACTGGTAAATCAAGGAATTTTTAAAGTTAAATTCTCCTTCCTACTTTATTTTTTTAATTTTTTTATCTTTTGGAGACGGAGTCTCGCTCAGTCGTCCAGGCTGGAGTGCAGTGGCGCTATCTCGGCTCACGGCAAGCTCCGCCTCCCGGGTTCATGCCATTCTCCTGCATCAGCCTCCTGAGTAACTGGGACTACAGGCGCCCGCCACCTTGCCCGGCTAATTTTTTGTATATTTAGTAGAGACGGGGTTTCACCGTGTTAGCCAGGATGGTCTCGATCTCCTGACCTCGTGATCCGCCGACCTCGGCCTCCCGAAGTGCTGGGATTACAGGTGTGAGCCACCGTGCCCGGCCCTCCTTCCTACTTTCATATTCTTCTCCCTTGCCCCTGCACCTTTCTTCCCTCCTCCCTTCCCTCTCTCAGACAAAAGCTTGCTCTGTTAAATTGGTACTCTTAGATACCTGATCAGTGCATAACCTCTTGATGAATAATCAGATTATTTCCTTGTTTACCTGCCATGTCCCTGGAAGTTCCCATTTATCCAATACTGTCCTAGGCTAACTGGAGGTGAGTTCTCTATCTGATGTCTTAAGAGACCCTGTGAAGGTTCAGGAAAGCCTGTAAAATATCTCACACATTCCCTCCCAGAGACAACACTGAGCAAATAGGAAATCTCTTTAACATTCATCTCTGTGGGATGAAGTCATCCAGGGCCTATCTAAAGCTTCCTATGTCCCATGGAACAGAGCCCTGGTGCCTGCATTTTCCAAGGCAGCAGTGCATGGCGTGCACAATTAGAAAGACTGGCAGATGTCTTGTCAGTTTCACGCTTGCTCTCCTCCAGCAGCATTGTTTATGAAGACTGGGCAGGAGGAATACCTAATCAATCTGGGCAGAAGGAACGGGACACAAGGGGATGACTAAAAGTTGCAGGTGTTTTGAGGGCAGGACTTTCTATTTTATTTTTCCCAGATAACCAAAATCCTACATGCTTCTCAGAAGAAAAATTTTCAGGCAGTCCAGCAAAAAATAAAAGTCATTAAATTCTACTACTACCCAGAGACAATCACCATTAACACTTCGGTGCTTTTCCTTACACACCTTTTAATATGCGTAATAAAATGTATCTCTTTCTGCATTTTGAATTTTGAAATCATTTAACTTACCCCTTTATCTTTAGGACAAAGTTTTGCTGCAAGTGAGACTAAGTGGCCCAGTAGGGCCGAAAATAAAACCTGGGCTCTCACAAAACATCACCTCAGTCTCTGCTGCCATTGCTGTAGAGCACTGTGTATTCATGTGGCACAGATAACGATTACTAGAATCAGAGCAAGAGGAGTAATAGCAGATAGATGTCTCTCTTAACTCTGATGTCTCAAGTAAGCCCAAACCAGCTCCTGAGCTGCTTGAATTCTGGCATTTGATTGAATGATTCATAGGCCTTTATTTAATGGATGGGAAGAAAGGAAACATTTATTGAGCAACTACTTTGTTTCCTTAAGAACTATATGTAAAATACCTATTTTACCCCTAAGGAGACTGAAACTCAGAGTTTGAGTAACTTTCCCAAAGTCACATAGCTCATTTTAAGGCCTGCTTGGCTCTAAAACCCATTGCTAGTCTTAAATCACCACACTGCCTTTTTTTCCCCCAGTTATGTTTTTATTATTTACTTCCCGACCTGCTCCCCCTCCTGCCCTTCAACATTGCCTACCTTATGGACCATTTCTTGATTGACTGGCAGGATTAGGCACTGTCACCCAGGCAGGAGTGCAGTGGCACAATCATGGCTCCCTGCAGCCTTGAGCTCGTCTCAAGTGATCCTTCCACCTCAGCCTTCCAAATAACTGGGACTACAGGTGCGTGCCACCACACCCAGCTAAATCTTTATTTTTTGTAGAGTTGGGGTTTTGCCACATTGGCCAGGCTCGTCTCCAACTCCTGGGCTCAAACAGTCCACCTGCCTTGGCCTCCCAAAGTTCTGGGATTACAGGTGTGAGCCATGACCCACTTCTTTTTGAAGTAGCCCATGGCTGCTGACAGCTACAGTTCTTTCGAAGATAATTCCTTAGAAGGTGCTTTAAACTCACTCAGACCTTTGAAAATGCACTTACTAAAGACACCAGAGGCCTACATCATATTATATAAAGTGAGGATTTCAGGGATAGTCAGCTACTTATTGAAAAAATCAAGGCTGGGCGTGGTGACTCATGCCTGTAATCCCAGCACTTTGGGAGGCTGAGGTGGGTGGATCACTTGAGGTCGGGAGCTTGAGACCAACATGGTGAAACCCCATCTCTACTAAAAATACAAAAATTAGCCAGATACGGCAGCGCTCACCTGTAATCCCAGCTACCCCAGAGGTTGAGGTAGAGAATCACTTGAACCCAGGAGGCAGAGGTTGCAATGAGCTGAGATGGTGCCACTGTACCCCAGCCTGGGTGACAGAGCGAGCCTCTGCCTCAAAATAAAATAAAATAAAATCAAGCTTCAGACTGGGCGCAGTGGATCATGCCTGTAATCCTAGCACTTTGGGAGACCGAGGCAGGCAGGTTGCCTGAGCTCAGGAGTTCGAGACCAGCCTTGGCAACATGGCAAAACCCTTTCTCTAAAAAAAAATACAAAAAATTAGCTGGGCGTGGTGGTGTGCGCCTGTAATCCCAGCTACTTGGGAGGCTGAAGCATGAGAATTGCTTGAACCCGGGAGGCAGAGGTTGCAGTGAGCTGAGATCACACCATTGCTCTCCAGCCTGGGCAACAGAGTGAGACTCTTGTCTCAAAAAAAAAAAAAAAAAATCAAGCTTCACTATAATTCAGTAGCATCAAATTTGATGACCAAGGTGCATTAACTGTAAAATGTATCCTAAAGTTAAGCCACCAGATCATTTATATTTAGTTTGGTGTACTTTGTACTCTCTGGGAAAACTAAAACTAACATAGAAAATAAAACTAACATAGAAATGTGAGGGACTGTCTTATATGATATTGGGTTGGTTATTCAGGGAGATAAAATTTTCAGTTCATGTTAAGAGAACATGCCTCAAGTCAGTCAGTCTCTCTCTGTTTTTGGAGATTGGGCCTTACTTTGTCACCCATACTGGCCTAAAAGTCATGAGTTCAAGCTATCCTTCTGCCTCAGCCTCCAGAGTAGCTGGGAGTATAAGCACATACCACCTTGCCTGGCGTTTCTTCATGTATTTCCTTTTTTATTATTTTTTATTTTTATTTACTTGTGTAGTTTTTTTTTGTTTATACACATATATATATATGCATGTATACATACTATATAAAAATACAGCATATGGCAGGTTTTTTGGTTTAGTTTAGTTTAGCTAAAACATATGGTCATACTATTCTTAACATGAGTTCTCACCTTGTGGACCCCTTTCCATCCAGGACTGTGTATCCAGAGCATTGTTTTTTTTGTTGTTTGGGTTTTTATTGTTGTTGTTGTTTGAGGTTAGGTCTTTGCTCTTTGACCCAGATGGGAGTACAGTGGTGCAATCATACAGTCATATCTCATCACTTCAGTCTCCAATTCCTGGGCTGAAGCCCAGGTGATCCTCCTGCCTCAGCCTCCTGGCTAGTTAAAAAAAAAAATTTTTGTGTGGAGACGGGCTCTCACTATTCTGGGCCTTCTCACTAGGTCTCCCAAAGTGCTGGGATTACAGGCAAGAGCCACTGCACCTGGCCACTGACCATACTTACACAAATTCTCACCTCATGAACACCTTTCCATCCAGGTAGATTTCATCAAGACTGCCTCCTTAAGACCTAGGAAACTGTGTTGAGGAGACAGGCATAAGAGCAGAACTCCATATGATCTCTTTCGTGTAAAGGGAGGAGTTCAGTACAGTAGTGATAAATAAAAAGGGGAAGGGGCCTGCCCTGAATTTTCTTCTAGATATCACCTGGAATGCTACTGGGTGGGTGCATTTAGAGGTACACTTAGAAAGTGGGAAGAGGTGGTAGTGAGGGCACACGTCATTATTTCACACCTTTTTCTAGCCTCCTGTCTCTGCTGGTGAGGGATAGGTGAGGGATAGGAGTGTGAAGAAGAGGTTTTGGGGAGAAAGTAATGCAGAGTCCTGGGGCAGTCAGAGCCATCGGGTGATAGCAAAAGAAAGAGGCCAGGAAGTGAGACACAGAGGAGAAAGACATCAGACTGTGGCAGCCGAGCCTGCAGGGGTGTGCTCACTTGACTTGTGCCCATGCCCTTTGAGGCAGCTCTGCAGTGGGGGGACTCCATCCTAGCGATTCTGTCCTTGCTGTGGACCAGTTTGAAGCTGCTATAAGCAGTGTTCACAAAAACACGCGGATGATTTCCATTCTTTGTATTTAGACTTCATAACTCTGAACACCCTCACCACTCCAGGCATCTGTGGGCCAGATTGTCCCTTCAGATAAGAGAGACTCTTCTGAAGAGTCTCGATGCGTATTTGGCACTCTGGATATGTATAAGAGCACCAGGGTCCAGGCACAGTGGCTCACACCTGTAATCCCAGCACTTTGGGAGGCCAAGGCCAGTGGATCACCAGAGGTCAGGAGTTCAAGACCAGCCTGGCCAATATGGTGAAACCCTGTCTTTACAAAAATACAAAAATTAGCTGGGCATGATGGTGGGTGCCCATAATCCCAGCTACTTGGGAGGCCGAAGTGGGGGAATCGCTTGAACCTGGGAGGTGGAGGTTGTCGTGAGCCAAGATCGTGCCGTTGCACTCCAGCCTGGGCAACAGAATGAGACTGTCTCAACAACAGAAAGCACCAGGTGCCATGGCCCTGGGTATTCTAAGAAATAAAAACATTATTCAAAACCACAGAAAAGGAGGACAGCAGAATATTCTTGGACACCAGAGACCTATGTTCATTTCTACCCATATCCCACCCTGACACATACAAGAATGAAGCAAAACCCCGTTTTTCTAAGAAGAAAGATCAAACATCTGATTTGATCAACACCTGTCTCCTACAGATCTGCATCTGTTCCTTGGTATTGCTTAGCATAGATAGTTTTAGTTTTTAATAATAATAACATTAGGCAATGGATTTGGTAGGAATGGTTTTCAAATATAGATATATCTTGTTTTATGTAGGAGATACATAATTGCAGCACAGTGTAGATCAGCTGATTCAGTTAATATACATTATGATTTAATGGTAGTCTATCTTTGAATATCAAGGCTATTAACATTTGCCTTGATTTCTGTTTCTTCCTTTTCTTCTTTTTTTTTTTTTTTTTTAAGACAGGGTCTTGCTCTGTTGCCCAGTGCAGTGGCACAATCTCGGCTCACTGCAACCTCCACCTCCCAGTTTCAAGCAATTCTCCCGCCTCAGTCTCCCAAGGAGCTGGGATTACAGGGTCGTGCTTCCTTGCCTGGCTAATTTTGGCATTTTTAGTAGAGACGGGATTTCACCAGGCTGGTCTTGAACGCCTGACCTCAGGTGATCCACCTGCCTCGGCCTCCTAAAGTGCTGGGATTACAGGTATGAGCCATAGCACCCAGCTGAATTTCTGTTTCTTTATTAAATCATTGAGCAGCTGTAAACAAATAACAAGACATCAGGGGCCAGGTGCGGTGGATCATGCCTGTAATCCCAGCACTTTGGGAGGCCAAAGCAGGCAGATCACGAGGTCAGGAGATCAAGACCATCCTGGCTAACACGGTGAAACCCTGTCTCTACTAAAAATACAAAAAAATTAGCCGGGCGTGGTGGCGGGCACCTGTAGCAGGAGAATGGCGTGAACTCCAGGAGGCGGAGCTTGCAGTGAGCTGAGATCGCGCCACTGCACTCCAGCCTGGGCGACAGAGCTGGAATGCAAAAAAAAAAAAAAAACCAACTCAGGGACTGAAATCTCTTTGGATATCACAGAATTATATTGTAATGCAAATAATTGCCCCAACTTTTGTTTTATAAACTCAAATTAATCATTATATTCTTAGAGATGAAAGAGTAAAAGGAGTTCATTTACTGGGACAATCCAGAAGAAATAAAAACAATTATTTGAAGACCATTGCTTACCTCACTTGCTCATTGTGAAGGAAGGTGTTTCTTATATTGTTGATACAGGTTCCTTTTTACTTCCCATTTGTAATCCTCAAATAAAGAGCTATCTTTTCTTCTACAGTATGGCAGTTCTCAAAAGCATGGTCCACGCACCCCTGGTTGGTCTCTGAGATTCCTTCACGGAGTACATGAGGCCTATATTATTTTCACAAGAATAGTTTGCCATTCTCATGTGTAGTAGTGGACATAACTACTGGCACCTTCATACATATCAAGACAATGGCACCAAAATACATTAGTAATCATTTACCAATGTGAGCATTAGTAAAAAGTGTGCAGCAGTAAATGTGCGTCCTCACTCCTGCACACTTTGTTAAAAAAAAAAAAAAGCCAATTTTACCTGAGAATGTTTTCAATAAACAGGTAAAAATTATTAATGTTATGTAATCTCAACTCTTCAGTGCAAGTCGTTTTATGATTAAGTGTGACAGAATGGGGAGTGTACATAAAGCTGTTCTGTAGTTGTTTAAGGTATGAGGTAAATGGCTGTTTTCTTCAATCCATTTTTACTTAACACTCATAAACTATGGTTATTCAGACTTGGATTTTGGCCAACTTTTTCATGAAAAATTGTGAGATGTGCCTGTCACTTCATGGAAAGTGACAGTTTTTGTTCCAAATAATAAAATTTTAGCTTTAAGGCAAAAATTAGAATTTTTGAAAACTAATCTACCACAATGATTTTGACAGCTTCCCAACAGATTGGTGGTGATGTTAATGATTTTTTTTTTTTTTAATTGAGATGAAGTGTCACTCTGTCACCCAGGCTAGAGTTCAGTGGCTTGATCTCGGCTCCATCTCAGCATTCCCAATAGCTGGGACTACAGGTGCAAGCCACCATGCTGGGCTTTTTTTTTTTCTTCTTCTTCTTTTTCTTTTTTTTCTTTTTTTAATAGAGGCAGGTTTCACCATGTTGTCCACGCTGGTCTCAAAGTCCTGACCTCAAGTGAGCTACCCACCTTGGCCTCCCATAGCGCTGGGAATACAGGTGTGAGCCACCACTCCCAGCCATATTAATGAAATTTTAAAGTGCACAATTTTAAAGTCAACATTTGGAAGATCCACATAACTCATTGAACCATTATCTTCCAAATGACCAATGTATCATATTCCAAAATCATGCATGGGTAAAGGTCATATAAAATGGAACAATGGATTTTTAAAAATCTTTTTTAGTTTTTACTTTTTATTAGAGACCATATCTCACTCTGTTGCCCAGTGGCTCGATCATAGCCTCAAACTCCTTCTGGGGTCAAACGATCCTCTCTCCTCAGCCTCCAGAGTAGCTGGGACTACAGGTGTGTGCCTCCAGACCCAGCTAATTGTTTAATGTTTTGTACAGATGGGGTCTTACTTTGTTGCCCAGGCTGGTATCAAGCTCCTGGGGTCAAGGCATCCTCCTGCCATAGCCTCCTAAAGTGCTGGGATAGCAGGTGTGAGCCATCACACCAGGCCAGGACAATGGATTTTAATGGAACATAATAGGAAAGCTCATTGATAAGGCTTCAGATTCCATAATCCAAGACATCTTTAATAACCACCCCTTAATAAGTGTTGGTGTAATAGCAGAGAAGAATATCCAGTTACCCATAAAGAGTATTGAAATATTACTCCTTTGACCAGCTAGGTGCATATCTCTGTGAGACCATATTTTTTTCATATGCTAGAGCCAATACAATATGTTACAGTAGATTTAATTAGAAGCAGATATGAGAAATCAGTTGTATTCTATTAAACTAGATACTAAAGAGATTTGCAAAAATGTAGAACTAAAGTTTTATCTTGTTTTTTTTTTTTTTTCTAAATAGGTAGATTTCATTAAAATATCTTATTTGTAGTAATAGGTAATGGGTTTTTTAAAAATAAAAAAACCATGAATTAATAAACTTTTTTTTTTTTTAAGAGATAGGGGTCTTACTTTGTTCTCTAGGCTGGAGTGCAGTGATGCCATCACAGCTCACTGCAGCGTCCAACTCCTGGGCTTAAGTGATCCTCCTGCCTCAGCCTCAAGTAGCTGCTACTACAGGCACGCACTACCTTGCCTGTCTAATATTCTAATTTTTTGTAGAGACGGGGCCTCGCTATGTTGCCCAGGCTGGTCTTGAGCTCAAGCAGTCCTCCCACATCAGCCTCCCAAAGTATTGCCATTATAGGCCTTAGGCACTGTACCTGGCCACTTACCTTTTTTAACTTCAAAAGTTTATAATATGGTAAAAAACGACACAAACAAAAGTTCTTTTTGACTTGATCGTTTTTACATGTGTAAAGGTGTCCTAAAACCAACGTTTAAAAACCTCTGGTATTATTCATTTAAGATTAACATTTTTTTTGTCCCGGCGCGGTGGCTCACACCTGTAATTGCAGCACTTTGGGAGGCTGAGGCAGGCGGATTACTTGAGATCAGTAGTTCGAGACCAGCCTGTCCAACATGGTGAAACCCCATGATTACTAAGAATACAAAAATTAGCCAGTTGTGGTGGAGGGTGGGGCCCCTGTAATTCCAGCTACTCAGGAAGCTGAGGCAGGAGAATTGCCTGAACCCAGGAGGGAGAGGTTGCAGTGAGCTGAGATTGTGCCGCTCTACTCCAGCCTGGGGGACAGAGTGAGTGGAACTATACCTCAAAAAAGAAAAAACACCTGCAAGCTTTTTTTTTGTGCCAGCCTCTCCTGTAAAATGGGTCTTTTATTTCTACTGTATATTCTGTAGTGACTAGCCCAAGAGTAACTGGTTGTATGAGGAGCTGGATAACACACCACCCATTCATTCTTATAGTACCTCTTTGGGAGACTCTGCACACACCAAGTATCTTTCACAAATGCCCAATTCTCTTCCACCACAATACCAGTTCCAAATGTGGTACCAACTTATTGCAAGAAATGTGGAAATTAAACAAAAATTTTTTAATACAAAGATTTAAGGCATTTACAAAATTACAAATTTTTTTAAATACAAAGATTTAAGGCATTCCAGAAACATAGTTTTTATTATACGTGTATATACAAGTACAGTGCCATGTGCCACCAGATACAGTGGCATGTGCCTGTAGTCCCAGCTACTCGAGAGGCTGAAGCAAGAGAATCAGTTGAGCCTGGGAATCTAAGGCTATAGTGTGTCTTGCCTGTGCATAGTCACTGCACTGCAGCCTGGCCAACATAGCGTGCATGACTCCATCTCTAAATACACACACACACACAGACACACACAAGTTTTCCTCATGTGAACTGATTTTTTAAATAATATAACTTATTTAAATCTGTATGTTTTAAAAATTGAGTGCTGAAAATTATGTTACCTACCCAGAGATAAATATTTTAACATTTTGGATGAATAGCTATACAAATATACAGATAGATACTGCATGAATGGGATTTGATATTACATCCTGCTCTGGTATCTGCTTTCATTCTCAGCTCTAGACCTTATTTTTTTTGTTTCTCAGTAGATACATAGGCCAAGACCCTATCTTGAGAGAGAGAGAGAGAGAGAGAGCGCGCGCGCGCGTGTGTGTGTGTGTTGTCTAGCTGATCCATACAGTGGAATACCATGTAACCAAAGCTCTTTTCATTTGGGAAAACATTGGCAGAAGTGATGGTTGCTTGGAGAGTTAAATCTCTGGAGTACATATAATGTAATCTGTGCAAACTCAGGTCCCTTATCCTTCTTTTCATTCTGCACTTTGTGTAGCTACTAGGATCCTAGCTATACTGAGATATAATGGAGGAGCAGCAGTGTCTCTACTTAAACAAAATAGTTTAATTAGTGGCTGAAGGTGGAGGGGTGTCTTTCTGTCTTTTAATTAAATAGCCCTCAGAAGGTCAAGGAGATCATACTGGTCAAACATTCACAGTTCTGTACAGGAAATTATGGTGAGTTCCTGTTCTAATTTTCTCACTTGAGTTTAGCAAACATTTGAGGGGAGGTGAGAAATTAAAAAGCTGAATAAGTTACAGTTCTGCTCTTGGAGTGTTTACACATAGGAGAGGAAACAGGCCTGTAAGGAACTGCCGTGTAAGGTAGAGCAAGTGTTCAGTTGAAGTTACAGACAATGCTTGTGCAACTGATGAAGCCAATAATTATTCAGTGCGTGGGAAAGACCTGGTAGTCTTCTTCTTTTAGCTGAACATGAGAAAGATTTCAGTTAAATAGAAATTGTGGAAACAGATTTACAGACTGAAGGGGTGGCCAGCGTGAGGATCAAAAACTGAAAGTGTAGGGAGGAAGAAATCACAAAAGAGCTGGAGCTCATGATCCAGTGCAGCTGAAGAGATGCCCAGAAGGAAACAGAAAGCAGCAGCGCTGGACAGGGGTATTGTGCCGCATTTAGGAAATCTAGATACCATTTGTTCTGTGAATAGGAGGAAGCTTGTCAGGATTCACAGAACGCATCTCATCAGCATGCTGCTTTATTCATCTCAGAAGTAGCATGTACGGAATAGGCAAACTCTGATAAAGGAGTATGGAGAGGTTTCTTGTGTTTTTTCTTTGTTTTGTTTAAAATGACTTACATTAACTGTGTTACACATTCTGTAGGGCAGAATTCCAGGTACAGGTTAACTGGATCCTGCTTGTGGTCCCATATGGCTGAAATAAGTATGTTGGCTGACTTGCGATTTCATCTCATGTTTTTCCATTCCCACATGGTTGTGGTAGAATCCAGGACCTTGAGGTTGTAGGCAGTTAACTAGGAGTATGACTTTTTTATTCATTCATTCATTCATTCATTCATTCATTCATTTAGAGACAGAGTAGAGTGTTGCTTTGTCTCTTAGGCTGGAGTGCAGTGGCATGATCTCAGCTCACTGCAACCTCCACCTCCTGGGTTCAAGCGATTCTTCTGCCTCAGCCTCCCAAGTAGCTGGGATTACAGGTGTGCGTCACCACACCCAGCTAGTTTTTTTGTATTTTTAGTAGAGATGGGGTTTCACCATGTTGGCCAGGCTGGTCTTGAACTCCTAACCTCCAGTGATCCACCCACCTCAGCCTCCCAAAGTGCTGGGATTACAGGTGTGAGCCACTGTGCCCGGCCGAGCATGACTTTTTTTTTTTTTTCTGAAAAGGAGTATGATTTTTAGCTGTCATTTAATTGAACCCCCACCACATGCCAAATACAGGCACATACATACATGATCGTTAACCCCTCCTGACCTCAGTGTAAGCCAGTATTACCTACACTTGATAGATGGAGCAGAGAGGAAGTGGAATGCTGATCACATCTTACACCCTGAGCAGAAAATGATGTTTTTCAGGTGATGTTGCTAGTGTCCCCCACCCAGAAGCCTGAATTTAGTTGGAAAGGAAAAGTTTTATTAAAAAGTCTTTCCCTTGTGACTTTAAGGAAGAAGGAGGGGCATGTTTGCAAAAGAAACACTGCTAATGAACGTTTTCCTGTTAAATCACATACATCTCAGGACTCCTATCTCATGGAATCAGTATCTTCTTGGCAGTTTTACAAAGAAACCTGATTTTAAAGCCACAATGCAGAAGAGATTGGTGTCTTCTATGGCTTGGGTTTTATCTGCTTGGAGGGTATGTGTCTAATTCTCTTTTTCCCTCTCATACTGGTAAATATACCAAAATATAGAGAGAATAGTATGACCAATCCCAAAAACTCACCATTCATTTTTAACAGTTATCAAGATTTAGCCACAACTTTTTGATTGCTTCTTTCTCCTCCTCCTCATTTGTCTTTTTACGATTGAATTGGTCAGTCAATATATTTGCATTAGTTACATCTTTTAAGTGCCTTTTAATCTAGAGCAGTTTCTCTCACCCTACTTGGGAGGCTGGAGTGGGTGGATCTCTCTTTTTTATGCCATTGGATTGTTGAAAAGAGTGCCAGCCTTCCTGGGAAAAGATTCTCTGCTGGTTTTGTCTGTTTTCTTCTTTTAGATGTCCTTTTGCTTGTTCTTGTGTCCCCTTTATTTACTGTAAATATAAAAGCTTGATTAGATTTGCAAGGTTTGGTTAAATTCAGCCTTGCCATTTTGGGGTATGAGTACATCATAGGCTGTACTGTGTACTTTATGTGACATCCGTTTATAAAATAACTAATTTGGGGGCTATTCCATGTTTGGTGTAAACTAAGAGGGGTTTGTGGATTCAAGCCTCCATTGTAAGGTCCCTATCACCTTCATTTTAACGACTTCGTGTATTGATCTTTTTCCTCATTACCTCATTAGTGACTGAAAAATGTTGATTTTTCTAATTGGTTGTTTACCCTGAAATACACGTCATCCAAAAAAGCAGGACAAATGCTTAATTCTTTTCCTTTTAGTGCAAATTTTCAGCCTAAGACATTGGTGCCTGGTAATCTCCATTGGTGATCACTGTTTCGTGGGGGGTTGTTTGTTGCATCGTCGTTATTGTTTCCCCTTTCCCTGTTTTTGAGTATTATCATGAACTCGTGTTTTTTAGTATATTTTCAAGGTTTTCAGAATACCGCAGTCATTATTCTTTCTGATGTCCAGGGGCAGGGAAGGGACAGTATCTTTTTGATAGAAAGATATACCAGGACTCCCTCAGTGGACTGAGTTTTGGAATGTCCATCATTTGTAAGAGTGATGCGGTCTCACTTCCTAATGGTTCAGAACCATTAGAGGTACTTCCCTGGGTGCCCAGTATGACCTATGACTGTTAGAGTATAATGCACTTCTTTGGCTATTTATCTGGTTAAAGCAACTCCTTTATCCACAGAAAAGCCCACTTTTACAGCTTTGTGAGGATAAAATTTTTAGAAAGGAAACAGATTTTTAAAATATTACTAAGATTCTTTAGGAACTACAGTAGAAGACTGGGATTACTAGTGACTATACATTATTTTTTATTTTCTTCCCAATTGTAAGGCTGTGTCAGCAGAACATGAAATTAAGCTAAAAGTGGAAAGGTGGGACATGTAATAGCCAGAATGTTCATCAACAACAAAAAAAATTTATCTTGTAAAAAGTGTGTCTTTGCACGTAAAATAAACATAAAACAGACTGAGCACTGATATTGACTAGATGCTTTAAAATAAGCAGAAGGAGCAGAAAGTTAAATATTTAGATTAGTTCAAAATGTTAGCTTTATAGTAGTGTGCCATTGATGGAGTATTCCTGGAACATGTCTTCTCTGCTTGTTTTAACACCTGACCTTGGTCCCTGAAATGGAATGTATAGACAGGAAGACAGTGATATGGGTGGGTTTGTTTGACATTTTCTCTTTGTTTGAATAAGCCCTTTAGTTGTTTCTTAATACTATTGAATATTTAGTGGCTTTCTAGGACCAAGACAGTATGGTTCCGTCATTCTGTCATGATTGGTTTGGGTTCATTCACGTTTTCCCCAAAAGGACTAGACACACTTGAATCTGAGGTTGAATTTAATTGACTTTTTCATTGTATGTTTATGGTTTATGAAGAATAGATGAACTTTGTCAACAAAGATGGTGCCTGGCAGAAAGATTGAAACTTAGTAGGCTCTTGTTGTGGGAATGTTTATTTCCCTGCTTCTCTCTCTCTCAGGGTTGTTATATAAAATTATTTTAGATTACTCATATAATTGTGAGTAATCTAAATTATATGAGTATAATGTGAGCATAACGTCCTCCATGTTTATCCATGTTGTTGCAAATGGTAGGATCCTCTCCCCGCCCCCCTTTTTAAGGCTGAATAATATTCCAGTTCACGTATACACCACATTTTCTTTGTCATTTGCCATTTAGATTGCTTCCATGTCTTGTCTTTTGTAAATAATGTTACAGTGAACATGGGAGTACAGATATTTGTTTAGACGGTAAATCTTAGGTTGTGTTGTTACCACATCCTCCAAAATAATAAATAAAGAAGATAGAATGAGAGAATTGGAGAAATGTTGTTCAGAAGAAACAAAATTTCAGTTAGGAGAAATAAGCTCGAGATCTATTGTGCATTATGGTGACTGTAGTTAATAATGTAATAGATGGTTGAAAATTGCTGGGAGAGTAGATTTTAAGTGTTCTTACCAGAAAAACCTAAGTATGTCAAGTAATTCATATGTTAATTAACTTGATTTAACCATTCCACAGTGTACACATATTTCCAAACATCACATTGAGCCAGGGCTGGTGGCACAGGCCTATAGTCCCAGCTACTTGTGAGGTTGAGGTAGGTAGATCCCTGGAGCCTAGGAGTTCTAGTCCAGCCTGGCCAACACAGTGAGACCCCATCTCTATTAAAAACAAAAAAACACACACACACACAAGAAACCAATTCCAGCCTGGGCAACAAGAACGAAACTCCAAACAAACAAACAAACAAAACATGTGGCTAGGTGGAGGGGATCATGCCAGTGATCTCAACATTTGGAGAGGCCAAGGTGGGCAGATTGCTTGAGCCCGGGAGATCAAGACTGTAGTAAGCCATGATGGAGCTACTGCACTCCAGCCTGGGCAACAGACCAAGACCCTTTGTCAAAACACAAACACACATGTGTAATGTTGTACACCGTAAATATATACAATTTTTAATTTGCCAATTGAAACTATAAGTTAATTTTATATAATTTTTAAAAAGGATAGGAGGAAACTTTTGGAGATGATGAATGTGTTTATGATATTGATTGCAGTGAGAGTTTCATGGGTATATACTTACCTCCAAACTCATCAGGTTGTAGACATTAACTATGTACAGCTCTTTGTATATCAGTCATTTCTCAGGTGATTTTTTAAAAAAATACTTACCTTTCTGATAGGTAGAAATGGCATGACATTTTAATAGTTGATTTATAAAGTTTTTTGTCATATACTTATTGACCATTTAATTTGAGAATGGTATTTTCCAGTTATTTGTCAATTTCTTGTTTTCCTTGTTGATAGATCTATATAAGAAGAATAATGCTTTCTTGACTAGTGTGGTTTGCTTTCAGGTGGATGCTTTCCTCATTGGTTGAAGGAGAAGTTGGTGATTCTGTTTTCTTTTTTCCTCTCCCTCAAAATTAATAGTATGAGCACCTCCACAGCTGGTGGTTTCTCTTTAAAATAATGATGGATTAGGCTGGGTGCAGTGCTTCATGCTGTAATCCCAGCACTTTGGGAGGCTGAGGCAGGCAGATCACTTGAGGTCAGGAGTTTGAGACCAGCCTGGCCAACATGGCAAAACCTCGTCTCTACTAAAAAGACAAAAATTAGCCAGGCATGGTGGTGCGCACCTGTAATCCCAGCTACTCGGGAGGCTGAGGCAGGAGAATTGCTTGAACCCAAGAGGCAGAAGTTGCAGTGAGCCGAGATCGCACCACTATACTCCAGCCTGGGCAAGAGAGTGAAACTGTCTCCCAAAAAAAAAAAGTTATAATGATGATGAAGTTCCTGTTTTGTTTTACCTCACTGAGCTGTAATAGGAATAAAATGAGATAATGTGCTTTAAAATATGTTAAGTACTACATAATGGCATGCTGCAAATATAGTCCAAGGCTTAAGCAGCTTCATTTGGAGTATCATTTGAGTAAGGTTCCTCTAGAAATCTAGCGTGCAGGGGAGGCCAGGGCTGTAGGGTGAGCACATGGCAGGGGAAGAATTCCTCAAAATTGTAACTGTAAAAATAAATCTAACCTTGATGCTTTTTCTTTTCTTGATTTCCATAAATTGCATTATACTTGATATAGACCCATTTTGTGATCTCATAGCTGCATTAGCATGTTAATTTCTGCTGAGTGGGTTAGTAATCAAATAACCAAATGGATAGACAAGAAAAGAGACTTTATAAGTGGATTATCTTGCTTTCCGGTGTTACCATTTTTAATGATGGTCTACTTAGTTTTACTTTAACTTTTTTTTATGGAAAATTTCAAACATATATAAAAGTTGAAGGATTTTTAGCATAACGTTTTATTGATTTAAGTTTGTTTGAATCAACGTTCAATATGTTCCCTCTCATTCTCCCTTGCTTTTTTGCTTGCAGTTTATTTGTTGTGGAACCCAGATGGTTGGTCCTGTAATTTCCTAGGTATCTCTGTGGTTTTGTTTCGCATGATTCTGTTTCTAAATTATCTGCAAATTAGTAGTTATCTTTTATATATTTTTTTTTATCATGCAAGAATACCTGGTAGTGTGTGCTTCAATCAAGAGGCACATTGTGATGTTTACAGCCATTGATTATCTTTATCAGGATCTACCAATTGCCCATTCCTTTTTATGTTTATTTACTTGTCTTTTGGTTATGTTCATGTATTTCATTAAATTTAAAAATATATTATGTATTTATTAAACAGTGCTGTATGAAGATTATACCAATGTACACAGCCAACAGCCATGTACCAGAATATCCATATTTTTTTTATTTTATAGATATCTGAGGCTTAAGGAGATATGTAGTTTTCCCCAAGATTAAATAGCTATTCAGTACAATACTCAGCTCTATATATGTAAATTTTGCGTTAATCTCAGACATAACACCAGTTTTCTTCTCTCCTTTCACTGTTATTGCCCATCTTCATTTTTTGAAAAATTATAGAAAGGCAGATATAAGTAGGGCAAGGTGAGATGAAAAGAAGGGAACTAAGCAGTTAACATAGGAGGGTTAAAGACCCAAATGTGATTTCCAGAACATTCTGCGCTTTCTTCTCTCATACTAATTCTCTAGTGCTTAAAATTATCCAGCCATTGATAGTCATTACTTAGGTCTACTAATTCATTCCCTAATCTTTTGTATTTTTCTTTTCTTTTCTTTTCTTTCTTTTTTTTTTTTTTTTTTTGAGATGAAGCCTGGCTCTGTTACCCAGCCTGGAGTGTAGTGGTGCGATCTCAGCTCACTGCAACCTCCTCCTCCCAGGTTCAAGCGATTTTCCTGCCTCAACCTCCGGAGTAGCTGGGATTACAGGTGCCTGCCACCATGCCCAGCTAATTTTTTGTATTTTTAGTAGAGATGGCGTTTCACCATGTTGGCCAGGCTGGTCTCGAACTCCTGACCTTGTGATTTGCCTGCCTCAGCCTCCCAAAGTGCTGGGATTACAGGTGTGAGCCACCACACCCGGCTTGTATTTTTCAAAATAAACATTTGATCACATTAATAACTTTGGAAACTTAATTTCAAACTTTTCCAGTAAAACTACTTTTTTGTAGCCCTTTAAAGACCACTATTAGCACTATTTATAAAAAGTACCAAAGCTGGGATCCTATTGGAATATTCCAAGTTTAGTCTATCATACCATTTTTGCTAGCACTTCATCAGTGGATATATTTACAAAAAAATTTAATCTAGATGTGTTTGATGTATCATTAAAAGTTATTTCAAAAATTATTTTATTGTAAATGTTTTTCAAACTTAAGTTCTTCTAAAATAGCAATTTAACTTGATTTCTGGTAAACAGTTAAAGATTAGCAAAGTTTTTAATGTGATAATTTTTAGTAGAGGTTAAATTTAGGAATTAGCAGTCTCCTACTTCTAGTTCAAATCCAAGTGAACTTTTAGAAGTCTAAAATATACTGGCCTCTCTCAAGACGTAGACACAGATATCAACAAATGCCAAAAGAGATATGCAAACAGGAAACTGTGATTCTTTTAAAAAATATTTTACATCATATAATCATTTTTCCACTTGACCCTTCTCCTTCCTCCTCCTCCTCCGCAATAAAAAGAATCTACAGTAATCCTGTAGAAACTTTAGAAATCTTTGTTTTTCTTCCCCACAACTCCCTATTTATATATGTTAAGTGCTACCTGATACAGCAAACACATGTAAATGATGTCCTTTCAAAGTTCACTAGCTTCCTCTCTGAAGTCATTTAAAATTCAGAAGCCATAAAACAAACCATCAGATAAAAGTATGAGACTTTATACTGAAATAGAACCATAAGAACATTTTTTTGCAGTTTCTGCAAGGAATTACTCCTTTCAGTGAATCAATAATGACGTTTTGGGTCAGGAGAATGGAAACTGCTTGCGGGGGAACGTAGGTAGGTGACTCTAGTACAGAGAAAGGCATTTGATGTGGCACAGACCTAAGGCCAGGTAGGTGGCGGGTGTCAGGACCCATGCTGTAGAGCTGTCTGCAGGTTGCAGCTCCTCCAGCTGGCCTTCCTAGCCCTGACCAATTGCTCTGAGGCTTCCAGCCCTAAGCCGCTTCTCTTGAATTCTCCTCTGAATACCTATACAGTGTGTGAAAGAATTCCTTGCCACTCATGAGAAATGTATAGACGCATTTGAAAATATTTGATGCACTTAAATCCCAGATTAGTAGCAATTATGCTAACAGATAGCATTTTCATCAATGGTTTGATGAAAAGCCATTTCTAATAGATGGGGGAATCCCATCGTGACATGAGAAGAGATTCACTTCCCACTTTGTAGAGTCCACCTCTTTAGCACACTGTGCAGGCCCTTCATGATCTGCGCCCCCACTCCTCATCCCCAGATCTCCAGCCATTAGGTCTCCTTGAAAGCCGTGTTCCAACAATACTCAGCTCTGGGAGTCCAAAGAGAGTCCATCATGTATTTTCTTTGCCTTCAGGCTTTTTGCTTAGAGTACCCATTCCCTGGCCATAAATTTAATACCTTTACAAATTAGCTGCTTGTCCTTGAGAAGTCACCTTCACCATCGCTTCCTTCATAAAGCTTGCCAGGCTTTCCAAATGTTTCCAAATGTAGGTTAATTGCTGTAGAACTGTATTTATTCAGGCAGCAGCATAGATACTGATTACATTTATGTGGGACCGTTGGTGGAAGACAGGTTCCCCAAAGTGAAAACAATCCACTGAGATGAATTTTCTAAGCCCAATTTTGTTTTACTGAAGGCTGGGAAGCCCTGAGGTTGGTTCTTGAAGCACACACAGCCTGGAGAAAAGCAATTCTGGATGTGTGTGGCTACCCCTTGATTTGGATGAATTACATTCCAGTCAAAAGGAAGAACAGATTTGAAAATGTAATGACAAGACTGACTTCATTCAGGAAATCATAACTAATTTTACCAAGCTAGGGGTGAGTTGATGGTGTATAATAAATTTGGGAAGAAGGAAATGGGAATCCTGGATTACAGTTAGTAGTTTTCTTTAATTCAAAAGGTATTGGGAGCTATTGCAGATCTGGAAGAAGGAAAATTTACATTATCAGAAAGAACTCAGCAACAAATTTTAAAGGAGATGTGGCTTTGTTTTAGGTATTTTCTCATCTAAAAAAATTTAAGAGAATGATTAAAAATGCATCACCAAAAGTGCCAGGGTGATGATTCAGATAGCGCTCTGTAGCTCCATCCTAAAAAGGGCATGCTAGCCTGTTCTTCTGATACGTACTTAGAAAACTTTCCCAGTTCTCTCCACCTCTATTTCCAGCACCATTTGCCCCTTTGGACCTGATTCTCATCTAAAGATATTCTATTATGGGAAGTAAATACACCCTGAGAAAAATAACATTCTGACAAAACCTTGAAGTGAGTTCTTGTAAACCCTCAGACAGGCTACTCATTCTATATTTGTAGCAGGATCAGAGGAATTACCAGATGAAACGGCCCTGGAAGCTGGTGTGAGCATCCACACCACAGGCCTTCCTCTCGTCCCTAATCACACAGCTACCCTGGGAAGCCTTTTCTGGGGTCTCCCAGTCTCACTCTGGGTGGAGTTTGTTCTTCTTTCCTCAACTGCCGGTTCCCCAGGTCTCCGAATTAAATTTTCTATTCTCGTCTTTTTTCATAAATTCTCTTTGAAGATCCAGAGACAACTCTCCCAACAGTTTCTGTTCCCTCTGAGACATTTGTAAACTACCGTCTCATCACCCACTAGCTGGCCCACAGCCACTGGTTACATACACAGCCCAATCTTTTTATAATTTACCATCCAAGCCCCACACTGTGTGCTGTGGGCTTCATGATCCGTTTACCAGACTATTCCCAGCCCCAGCATCCTGTGCTGGGCCTCAGCACAGTGTGAGAAAAGGAAAACTTGGAGGGGATCCAGCATGAAAAAAATGAAAGATTGGGAAGAGGAGTGTCCGTGAGAAAAGGATGAAGGAGCTGGGTAGGTTTAGCGCTTGAGATGAGATGGAGAATGAGACATATGTTGAGAGATTGTTTCACTTTCACCTTGGTTATAATATCCATAAAGACAGGTTTAAAATGGTAATCCTTGTTTAGTGGTGGACTCTGTGTGTGTGGGATGTCACATTGCTTCGGAGAGGTACTAAGGTGCTCAAGCAGCCTCTGCAATAGGATTTAGTTCCCTGTCTTTTCTATCCCTTGTCTGATCAGTCTTGAGATTTTACTGGTAAAAAGACTGGAGAAAGAGGGGTGGGTGGACAGGACACAGAGGATGGGGGAAACTCCTGCAAGTATGTTTGCCTGATGGGCTCCAGATGGGGAGCCGGGACATACCTGTGACCATGGTGGGTCATTAGGTCTTACGTAGTTCTGGGAATTGGTGGAACCTGGGGTCAGTAGATGGTGCCTGTTTGACCTTTGGGCATCTTTAGGAATGAGAAGTTCAAGAATGATGATGACAGCAGCTGTTACTCATTCAAGACATTTCTGTTAAACACGTTACATTCGTTATCTCATTCAATCTTCACAACACCCTGTTACGTAAATACAGTTGTTATTCTCATTTTACAAAGAGGGAATTAAGCTCAGAGTTTTTAAAATGTGCCCATGGTCACATTTGGTAAGCTGCTCATCTGAGGTTTAAAACCAAGTCTGTCAGGTCACAGACCCCAAGGTGGGGTTGTTTGGTTTGTTTTAGCAGCGTTATTGAGCTGTAATTCACATACCATTCAATTTAAAGCATGCAACTCAGTATTTTTTGTATGTTATTAATTTTTTTAAATTGTGGTAAGGCCCAGCACGGTAGCTCACGCCTGTAATCCCAACACTTTTGGAGGCTGAGATGGGTGGATCACGAGGAGTTCGAGACCAGCCTGGCTAACATGGTGAAACCCCGTCTATACTAAAAAAAATTAAAAATTAGCCACGTGTGGTGGCATGCCCCTTGTAGTCCCAGCTATTCAGGAAGCTGAGCAGGAAAATCGCTGGAACCCAGGAGGCGGAGCTTGCAGTAAGCCGAGATCACGCCACTGCACTGCAGCCTGGGCAACAGAGCAAGATTCTGTCTCAAGAAAAAAAAAAAGGTGGTAAAATTTTTTTGACATAAACCTGCCATTTTTTTAGTATACAATTTAGTGACATCAATTACATTCACAGTGTTTTGCATCCGTCACCACTATCTATTTCCAAAACTTTTTCATCACCTTAAAAACTCTAACTGCATACCTGTAATCCCAACTACTGGGGACACTGAAGCAGAAGAATCGCTTGAACCCGGGAGGTGGAGGTTGCAGTGAGCTGAAATGGTGCCATTGCACTCCAGCCTGGGCAACAAGAGCAAAACTCCATCTCAAAAAAAAAAGAAAGAAAGAAAAATGACTCTAACCATTAAGCTGTAACTCCCCATTCCCTCCTTTCCTTGTCACCTGGTAGCTAAAAGTCTACTTTCTGTCTCTGTTAATTTGCCTACTCTAGATACCTCATATAAGTAGAATCATACAGTATTTGTCCTTTTGTGTCTGGCTTCTTTCCCTTAGCATAATGTCATCAAGGTTCATCCATGTTGTAGCATATACTAGAACTCCATCCCTTTTTATGACTGAGTGATGACCCATTGTATGGATATCTTGTAAACTACATCTTGTTTATTCATTTGTTGATGGACACTTGAGTTGTTTCCACCATTTGCCTATCGTACAGAGCCCAAGTTTTAGCTGGCATGTATATTACAACATAAGCTGAGAACCACCCCAGGATGAGATCTCCTGATTTCAAGCTGAAGCATCACACCATGTTGCAGAGAACCGGTAGCCTCAGTATTGACACTCAGGCTGACCTGAGTTTTGAAATACAAGTCTCTATCACATTAGCTGTGGGGCATGGGCCAAGTTATTTAACTTCTCTGACTCTGGGTTTCTCAGTTTCCACTATCCAGACAGGTAAACAAAACAGTACGGTTGAATATGTGTTCTATTGTGAGAAGTTTTCTTTTTTTCTTTTCTTTTTCGAGATGGAGTTTCACTCTTATTTCCCAGGCTGGAGTGCAATGGCGCAATCTTAGCTCACCGCAACCTCCGCCTCCTGGGTTCAAACGATTCTCCTGCCTCAGCCTCCCGAGTAGCTGGGATTACAGGCACACACCACCACGCCCAGTTAATTTTGTATTTTTAGTAGAGATGGGGATTCTCCATGTTGGTCAAGCTGGTCTCCAACTCCCAACCTCAGGTGATCCACCTGCCTTGGCCTCCCAAAATGCTGGGATTACAGGCGTGAGCCACTGCGCTCAGCCATTCATGGGAAGTTTTCTTAAACACTTTACCTTTTCAATTTTCATGACAACCTATGAGAACAGGTACTACTACTACCACTATTCTTCCTCCTCCTCCTTTTTTGATAAGGAAATTTGGCCGAGGTCACATAGGTGGTAAGTGACCAGGGACTTCAAACCTAGATCTACCTACCAAAGCATTATACCAATCCCTCATGAAAACCATATATATATGTATGTGCTTGTATTATATTATATATATGTATATATACACACACACACACATACTTATTTCACTTGTTTATGTACCTTTTTCCATCTTTATAGACAAGTCTTTTACGTTACTATTTTCGGTGGCTATAATAATGGACCATTTTGTAGTTACTGAACTAGCCCATAGATTTGAACATTAAGGTATTTCCCCTTCGCTAATTAAAAAGAACTTTATATGACCATCTTCCTAATACTTAACCAGCAGTCAGTTCTAGATTTGTAGGGGACCTTGCCTGCACTGGGATGGCTTGGACACCTTCATTCTAAAATGTTCTGAAGCTTTAGGGAGGGAAGAAACCCCAGAAACTCCTTGGTTCCTGTGTTGGATCACCCACCAAAGATCTGAAGTCATTCCAGAGTCAGCCAGCCTTCCTGCTGACCCTAATGCCCAGATTTCCTTGATCTTGCATCAGTGCAACTGAAAAAAAGATTTCAGACTAACAGGCAACCTTTTTAGTGTTTGAAGGTAATCAATTCATCCCAGACCAGTGATCCTCATGAGATAGAATTACTTACTATTCCGCAGAACCAAGAAGCTCAGTCTAAACTCTTGCAGTTTTCTTTTGGTATTTCAGTGCTTCTAACCAGGTTAGGATACCCTGTTCTCATATATGAACTCTGCCTGTCATTCACTTCCCAAGAATGAGTATAGTCTTCAGGAATGAGAGGGCAGGAGGGGGGAGTTGTTTACATTAGCATTTGCCAAGTTTTTACTGTTTATCTTACCGGAAAGTCAACAGTGTGATTATTAACCTCCTGCATAATTGAAATTTGGGCCTTGTTATGGTTGTTCTTAAACTTGTGGTTAAATCTTTGTGATTTTTAGAAGGCAAAGAGATGGAGAGTAAAAGGAAGATAAAATATGACCATTCAGGGGAACTGAGGTCCATGGACACCTGGAGCTGTTCGTTGTAAATTGGCAGGTTCATTGCAGCCGGTGGAATGAATGATAAGGGAATTGTGTAGATCAGAGTCTCCCAAGGTACTCAGCCAATTTTGTTTAATAAAATTGAGTAGATTTTTTTTGAGCAGATCACATTTCCTTGGTGAAGCTGGAGGGCTGTGAGATTTCTTTTAAAGAAAGTCTTCTGCTCTTAAATGAAGAGCATTGTTCTTATTTTAAAAATAAGTACTTGAACACCAATATAATTAACAAAGCTATATCTTCTAGTGATCATTAATTTATTCTTAGTACAAAAGAGCTGAACAATATGTCTGAGGCACGAAGAATGAGGAAGAAACAGTTAAACATGAGAAGTGGCTGAGGGCATACATTCCAAAGCACCACTCCCTGCCACCTCCCTCTGGTAGGTAATGACTGCAGATCATCTGATGAATCAAGGGATTGTTTTTGTACTGAGGATAGATTTCCTATAGCAGAGACAACATTATTTATAGCCCCAGATTGTACTCCTTACCTTTTTTCCTATATTAATGTCACTTATTAATGTTGTTGTTGTTTGACACTGTGCACTTACTATATGCATGTCAAATTCGCATTCAGTTTTTATAATGAACTATGTGTTAGTTTTTGTTTTTATTTTTATCTGAGGAATCAGAGGCTGGCAGAGATTAGGTAAGTTATCCAGTGTTGCACGGCTGGTAACATTTACAACTAAAGGACTTAAAGGGGAGAAACGCCGGTTTGACTTTCAGATGAAGATTATTGAGTCACCTTTCACCACCGTACACGTACATTCCGGAATTACCTCATCTATAATACTGATACAAGGAGGTCATTTGTTCTTTTCTTGTCCATACCCTTTTCAGTGACCATCTCCTCACCCTCTAAAGAGTTCCCAGGTCTTTGGGCACTTTTCAGATGACACACCACATCTTCCTTAATAACCTGCCACTGTGAAATAAGGAGTTCCATTTCCAAATAGTTTCTAGTACATTTTGCTACCCACTCCCACCCAGCATCGCCAAGATACATTCAGTTAAACAGGAATTACCTGTAGAGAAGCAGGTCCTTTTGTAACTCAGCGTTACTGCCCCAAATCTGGGCTGAAAAAATAAATGCTGATGATACTCAACTAGCATTTGCCTCACAGCAGGTGCCTAGTAAGTGTTTGTTGAAGACAAACACTTGTTAACCAAGATGAATTAAAATGTGAGAGTGGCCCCGACCAAATGAACATTTTTGGATTTTGTGGACTTTATTTATTCATGCTAATCATAACTTCACTTAAGAATTAGCCTCATTTTGTTTTTTGTAACTGGAGACTGCCCAATTATTTCATCCATCTTGTGGCCTCATGGCTTAACACTCTCAGAAAACATTTTTTATTCACTGTGATCATGGAGTATGCGGGGGGATTATCCTTCAGTGGCAATGTGGAACTAGCTTGCCTCTGAAAGCAAGGGAGGTGAAGGAAAGCAACTCTCAGGCCACAGATGTTTCCAGAAGTGGAGTTTTGCTTTGCACTGCAAATTTAATCCAAGGGCATCAGGTTTTTAAAACATGAATGAATCAAAGTAGGAGAGTTTGGAAAAGGAGGACACTTTTGAGATTTCCACACTTTGTTGCTAGCAGCTCTGTTACCTGTGGAGAGACAGTTCTGGGTCCATGGGTGGCTCTGCTCCTGTAGGTTTTTCTTGTTTCACAGTAATTGGCAGTAACAGACTTTTCTTACTTAAGTGATTGATCTAGCCTGGCTTAAAGAGATGATCAAATTCCTTGGCACACAGAAATGTTTAGCAGCCTTCTTCATATCCATTGCCATTGTGGTGCCTGATATATCTGGTGCTAGTGAATAAGTACTCATTACTCAAAGAAGTGTAGAACAGTTGCTGTGGAATTTCTTTTCAGGACTAATAAAAGTATAATTTTTTCTTGTACACAAATCAGGTTATTTCCCCCACCAGAATGCCAGGTTAAATTATTTCAAGTCTATAAAAATTGTTTGTTTTGGCCGGGCACAGTGGCTCACGCCTGTAATCCCAGCCCTTTGGGACGCTGAGGTGGGTGAATCACGAGGTCAGGAGTTCGAGACCAGCCTGGCCTACGTGATGACACCCCGTCTGTACTAAAAATACAAAAAATTAGCTGGGCATGGTGGTGGGCGCCTGTAATCCCAGCTACTCTGGAGGCTGAGGCAGGAGAATCGCTTGAACCCGGGAGCCGGAGGTTGCAGTGAGCCAAAATTGCACTACTGCACTCCAGCCCAGTGACAGCATGAGACTCTCCCAAAAAAAAAAAAAAAAAAAAATTGTTTGTTTTTAGCCTAAAACTACAATTTGCACTCTGACTTCTGAAAAGCACAGAAACTCAGTTTGAAGGCAGTGATGCCTTGTCAGGAATGTAGACTCTGGAAACAGATTCTTTAGATTTGTATCCTTCTACCTATAAGCTGTATATGACCTTGGACAAGTCACTAAAACTCTCCAAGCATCAATTTCTTCATCTGTAAAATGGAAATATTAGTATCTAGTTCAAAGGACTAAGGGGAGATTGAGACTTTATGCTTTTGAAAGATACTATACACGTAAGCACAAAATAAATACTTGTTCTGGTTTCTAGGGACACATTAACATAATTTTAAAATAGGATTTCAGTCATTGATGTTTTTAGCATTCCCTGTGGATGGATTAAGGGCAAGTAGCCCACGGCTAGCCAGCATAGATGGGGAACCAGAAGAACGGGGGTGGTGGAGTTGCTGAGTTCCTAGAACAGGAGAAGGCCATGGGTGAGAGTGGGAGCTCAGTTCAGACACACAGCTTCATTCTGGAGTTGCTTACGTGGCTCATAGAAGAGTTTGCTTATGTGTGTGTCTAGATTTGTGTTATTTGTGCTATGGAGTATATTTTGGGGTTCTGACTCATCGGTTTCCTAGGTCAGTGGCAATCTCTTTAAAACTGATAACTGTGACAAGTTACTAGTTTCTGCCTTTTTTCTTCAACGACTGGAACCTTTGCAGATTTAAGAAAACTGACATTTTCTTAAAAGTCAAGGAAATGTGCTAAACTGTAAATCATTGGGTGAATTACATAATTCTGAAGTTTATATCCTCTTGCTATTTGTAAGTTAGTTGTAGGCACTTTGTAATATTAATTTTAACTAACTTTTCTTGAATATGTTCTGTGTGCCAGACATACGTGCTGAGAATAGGAGATTACAGTTTTGTGAAGGACATAGACACAGAAAAAGATAATTTTTCATGTAAGCAGTAGGTGCAGTGTTCAGGGTACGCGTAGGCTGTTTTGGGAGGTGTAAGAGAGGATATCTGGTCTATACTGGATTTTCATGAGACCTCCGTGCCTTGATGAACACTCTTTTAGGCAGCACCTGTCCCTACTAAGAGTCCCAGCTAAGAAATGGAAAGTTCATTAGGTCAGATTCATTAATTATCAAAGAAATCTACATTAAAATAACAGACTTTAATAACATTTCTTTAGATATAGGGTGTCACTATGTTTGCCTAGGCTGGCCTTGAGCTCCTGGCTTCAGGTGATCCTCCCACCTCAGCCTCTGCAGTAGCTGGGGTTACAAGCATGTGCCCCGTTCTGTTTTTAAGGATGATTCCCAGTGTTGTTATATTAAAAATTGGTATAAATGTTGCTACTTTGGGGATTATACATTCAAACAGCACAGTTAGGTGTATTGAGGTCCTTAAAAGTGTTCATTTCTGAAAGCTTGGCAAGGTTATCTGGAAGGCTGAGGAGAGAGGATCACACGGGCCCAGGAGTTGAAGTTGTAGTGAGCATTGATGATCAGGCCTATGAGCAGCTGCTGCACTCCAGCCTGGGCAACATAGTGAGACCTTGTCTCTAAATAAATCAATCAGTAATGCATGGATGAATGTCTGCTGTGCAACATGCACTATGCTCGGTACTGGAGATACAGCAGTAAGCACCAGAGACACAGGCCCTGCACTCAGGGACCCTCTAGTTCAATAAGAGATCATCTCTTTTTATGGACTAGATAGAGATGAACCCAAGCAGCAATTTCATTAAAAAGACACCTCTGCCTCCCCTTGCTGTCATAACCATCCTTCTCCCTTGCTCCCTCTCCTCCCTCACCACATAACAGATGTATGCCAGAAGAGGTGTGTGAATGACAAATGAAAGTTTTACTAAAACACTTTTTGTTTATAATTTTTTTATTTTAAAAAAATTAATTTCCACCTGAATCATAGACTCACGTTGCCCTGAAGATACACTTCCTAAAACACTTTTTTTAATGTTAGAAGAAATTTATTTTCCTTCCTTTTCTACTCTTTCTCCTTTGTGGACTTCCTTTGTGGCGGGCACAGTAGTGAATCTAACAGACAGTATGCTGCTCTCATGAAGCTTACCCAGGTCTCTAGCAGAGTGGGACTAAGCAGATTTTCTTAGGTTGTCCATATGACACAAAACCATTACGTTCTGAAAATACAGCTTCTGTTAAACATCCAGACTCGACTGCAGTTGTCAAGAAATTCAGGCTCGCAGAGAGGCTGGCAGACACTTTGAATCTTCAGTCTGCTAATGACAGGGAATGGACTTTCCTGAGGAAACTCTGGGTAACCCTCATCCCAGCAGCTGCAGGTCACAGGAAAGAAGAGGAATGAAAATGTCCCCATGTGATGAGTAAGAGTAGGTAATAGTAGTGGCTTAAGTTCCCAGAGAAACAGTTTTCTTCCCGCTCATGCTCAGGGTTCCCTTCAACTCTCGGATTAGAAAGCAGAGCCTTTTATTTATTTATTTATTTATTTATTTATTTGAGACGGAGTCTCGCTCTGTTGCCCAGGCTGGAGTGCAGTGGCCAGATCTCAGCTCACTGCAAGCTTCGCCTCCCAGGTTTACACCATTCTCCTGCCTCAGCCTCCCGAGTCCGGGACTATAGGCGCCCGCCACCACACACGGCTAGTTTTTTGTATTTTTTAGTAGAGACGGGGTTTCACCATGTTAGCCAGGATGGTCTCGATCTCCTGACCTCGTGATCCACCCGTCTCGGCCTCCCAAAGTGCAGGGATTACAGGCTTGAGCCACCGCGCCCGGCCAGCAGATCCTTTTAAAATCCTGGATTGCATTGCATGATTTCTTGGCCTCGAAGAGGAGGTGGGCAGTAAAGGAAGATGACAATCATCAGAGCAGTGACTGGTCAAAAGAATGGCAGAAAATCATTAAATGGAGAAGTGACTCTGGGCCAGTTGAATCATGACCACCTGCTTTTGAAATTTCCTTGGCATACGTATTTTGGGGTCTGTTTGCTTTTTTGCAGACAACTTGTTGCTTCTGCAGTTTGTATTAGAGAAATAGTGGAGTGGGGAGACAGCGGAAGTTAAAGTCGGTCCGGCTAAGAACCTGCATTTCGGTAATAGAAGTAGGGATGGGAATGAGAAAGACATAGAGAAGATACCTTTATCATCAGTAGATGGAGATAATGAACATGGAGAAAGGCAGTGAAGTGCAGAAGTGAAGGGTCTGGACTCATGATCTTGATTGATTCACATCCTGGCTCTGTGAGAGTCATTGGGCTGGATATTTAACCTTGCTGTGTCTCAGCTTTCTCATAAGGTAAAAGGAGCTCCTGCTAATGTCTCCCAAGAGGATGATTGGTGCACAGAATGTGCTCAGTAAACACGAGCTCCAACTGTCCTTAATACTGATATCATCACTATCATTATCTTTGTCATCTCTATTGTTATTAGGACTTAGCAATTGTTTGGACATGGGAAGTGATGAAGGCTTCTAGCCTGAGGAAAAGGGATAAAGGAAAGTGTTGGCAGTAAGAAAAGGAATTGGTTTATGAGTGACAGTAAGTTCACTTCTTGATGAGTTGAGTTTGATGAATTTAGGGTGTTTACATTGGAGTAGAAATCAAAGCTATAGGTTTATGAGTCATCCTAAATAGAATTAGTCGTTGAAGCAATGGAAATGACCAAGGTCCATGATAGAGAGAAAATAGAAATAGTGGAGAGCCAAGCCGAGACTTGAGTTCTCCTCTTGACTGCAGCACATAGTACAGTCGGTTCCCTGTACAGAACACAAAAATCGCCATGGTAATTAGTGCTGGGTGGTGGAAAAACACCTCCTTTGAGCTATTCACCCACTTTTTTTTTTTTTTTTTGGAGACTGAGTTTCACTCTGTCGCCCAGGCTAGAGTGCAGTGGTGCAATCTTGGCTCACTGCAGCCTCTGCCTCCCAGGTTCAAGCAGCTCTCCTACCTCATCCTACCAAGTAGCGGGGACTACAGGCACCCACCACTACACTCAGCTAATTTTTGTATCTTTAGTAGAGACGGGTTTTCATGTGGGCCAGGCTGGTCTCGAACTCCTGACCTCAAGTAATTCACCCGCTTCAGCCTCCCAAAGTGCTGGGATTACAGGCATGAGCCACCATGCGCGGCAACACTCAGTCTTTTCATTAGCTTCTTTCATAAAAATCTTCATCTACATTTGTCTTCTTGGGAAGCCGATGATGTGTTTGACATTCTATGGGAACCGTATTAGTTCCCTGGGGCTGCCGCAACAGATTACCAGAAACTGGGTGGCTTCAATGGACAGAAATCTGTTCGCTCACAGTTTAGGAGACCAGAAATCTGAAATCACGGTGTCAGCAGTGTTGGATCTTCTAGAGGCTCTGAGGTATTCCTCTGTTTGTAGACATACCATTCCAGTCCCTGTCTTTGTCTCAAGATTCCTAAATCTATCTGCAAAGACCCTGTTTCCAAAAACAGTGACTGGGGTTCTAGGTGGATGTGAATTTGGGGAAATGCCGTTCACCCTATCACAGGAGCTAGTGTGCACTGCCCTGCGCCACGCGAGCTGGTGTGGGCTATATTCTTAGTCCTGTGGCGGAAGAGCATGTCTCAATAGGCTAGTACTTAAAACAGTGGGCCTTGTATGGCTGATTTTTAAAAGGCTTACTTAACAGACATGGATCAACTACTAGCTGAGGTATGTGAGTGGGAGTTGACTGCTAACAGAATCCTTGATTTATTTTTCTTGTTTCAAAATTTATATTATTCCTATTAAAAATGGAATTTTTCATCATGTTTGGATTTTCTGTGTCATGGCTGCTGTTTTTCCTGGCCAAATTCTTCATCTTCGAGGCAAGCTCTCCTGGAAGCCTCTGTCCCTGAGTTTTTTTATAGCAAATTGAGTATGCTAAAAAGCCAGACATAAAGACCACCTGCATTCCAAATGGGGCCCTGTCACCACCAGCAGCAGTGGGGGCATCACCCACCCCAGGGAGGAAAGGATGGTATATAGAAGGGACCCCGAACTATGAGACAAGAGACTTCAGTTCTGGTCTCAGTTCAGACATTATAAGTTATCTATGAGACCTTAGATAGATCTTGGTGCCTTTATGTGCATATTTCTCTTCCACCCAGAATTAACCCTCAGTCTGGCTGTTTCTTCACCTGAAGGCAGGATGGAAGTATATTTTTTCTTCATTTTCTCAAGTATTAAGCAAATGGTTGATTTTTTTTTTTTTTTTTTTTTTTTTTTGAGACAGAGTATCGCTCTGTAGCCCAGGCTGGAGTGCAGTGGTGCGATCTTGGCTCACTGCAATCTCTACCTCCCGGGTTCAATCAATTATTGTGCCTCAGCCTCCCAATTAGCTGGGATTACAGGTGTGCACCACCACACCCAGCTAAGTTTTGTATTTTTAGTAGAGATGGGGTCTCACCGTGTTGGCCAAACTGGTCTCGATCTCCAGACATCAAGTGATCCACCCACCTCCACCTCCCAAAGTGCTGGGATTACAGGCGTAAGCCACTGCATCTGGCCCAAATGGTTGATTTCTTGATACTGTCTTATGATATGGTGGTAGGCATTGGTAAGCAAGAATAAGAGCTTGCCGTCCAGGAGGTAACGGCTGTGACTGGGGAGGTGCAGGATATGGTGGAGCACAGAGAAAGCAGTCTTCTAGACTAGAAGTGCGAGGCCAGGCCCCTCCCCACCCCGGGAAGCGGAGTCTAAGTAGAGCACAGTGAAGAGTTAAGCTGGGTGGAAGGAGTAAGTAACTGATGAGTAAGAGTTAAGCCAGGCAGGAGGTGGGGGAGAAAAGTGCCCCTGGCAGAGGGAGCAGTGTGTGGGAGAGAGGCAGGCATAGTCATGCAATGGAAGTGACTGATCCCAGACCATGAGGGAGAACCAGATGAGAATCAGGGCTGGAGAGGAGGATGAGGGCCAGATCATTTGGGATCTTATAGGCCATTACATGGAGTTCAGGCAGTATCCACAGAGCAAGAGGAAATCACAGAAAGGTTTGAAGTGGCATGACTAGATTAAGAGACAGAGTCTTACTGTGTTGCCCTGGGCTGGAAGTGCAGTGGCACAGTCACAGCTCACTGCAACCTCAAATAAGTCCTAGGTTCGAGTGAACTTCCCACCTTAGCCTCCCGAGTAGTTGGAACTAAAGGTATGTACCACCAGGCCTGGCTAATACTTTGTTTTTTTTAAGATACGGGGTCTCGCTAAAGTTGCCCAGGCTTGTCTCAAATCCTGGGCCCAGTCGATCTTCCTCCTCCTGCCTCTGCCTCCCAAAGCACTGGGATTACAGGTGTGAGCCACTGCATGCAGCCAAAATGTGTATTTTTAAAGTTGTCTTGACTTGAGTGTGGAAGCCAGGAGGGCTTTTAGGAGGCCTTTTCAGTAATCCAGTAGTGTTGGTGAAGATCAAGCTGGATCATGGGATAGATTCAGCAGGACCTTGATGAAAGAATGAATGAGGGGGAGAATAGAGTGACCACCAGGTCTGTGGCTTGGGCAGCTGAGTGGAAGGTAGCATCTTACTGAAATCTGGAGCCAATGAGGACAGGTCATTGAGGGAGCATGTTTAGTTTTGGGTATGTCGAGCATGAAGTTGCTGTGGAATATTTCCAAATAGATGTTTTCAGGAGGCAAAAAAGTTCTTTTTTTTTTTTTTTTTTTGAGACAGAGTCTCACTGTGCCCAGGCTGGAGTGCAGTGGCGCAATCTTGTCTCACTGCAAGCTCCACCTCCCGGGTTCAAGAGATTCTCCTGCCTCAGCCCCCCTGAGCAGCTGGGACTACAGGTGCCTGCCACCACACCTGGCTAATTTTTTGTATTTTTGGTAGAGATGGGGTTTCACTGTGTTAGCCAGGATGGTCTCGATCTCCTGATCTTGTGATCCGCCCGCCTCGGCCTCCCAAAGTGCTGGGATTACAGGCATGAGCCACCGCGCCCGGCCTCAAAAAAGTTCTTAAACCTTGTGTTACCAACTAAACTCAGAGATATATGGCCATACTTAAGTCCATTAAAGATTCTCCTTGTTCTTCCATCTCTCAGTTGTTTCTGAGAGTCATTCATGTTTCTCTCTCTTTCAATGTGACCGTAGACTGGAAGCTGCACCTTTCTGCATCTGTTTCCTCATCTAAAACGAAAAGGCAGAAGATGATCTTCCCAAGCTCTGTAGGCTTAAACCTTCATCAGACGCTCTGCAGTTCTTTGGTTTCAAAGGGATTACAGGGTGGAGTTGGAAGTTTCTAGTCCTTGTTTTTCAGAATCCAATTTGAGCTCTTCTGGTTGCATATTCTCATGCTAAGAAAAAAAGCCTATTCAGATGTATATTGTGAGCCCTCAACAACATTATCCTCAGAAGGTGCAAAAAAGAAAAGATGTAGCCAGATTGGGGCAATGGGAAAGGATTTGCCCAGCCTCTCAGGAGGGACGGATTAGGCCCAGACAAAAAAGCCCTGGCCTCTTGATCTGCCCTCTTTCTGCTCACTGGGGCCTGGCTCACTCTGGGTGGTCAAGAGCCTCTTTTGTCAAGAGGAATCTCACCCCCTCCCTAAACTCCAATTCATCCCAGTGGGCCTTGGGCAGCAATCTTTGTCTTCTTTTTTCAGCCTTCCATCCTGTAAAGTTTGAGCAGGATGATGGGCAGTGACTCAGGAAGGTGAAACCCATCAGGGCCTTGCCTCCTGCTTCAGTGGGGAGTCCTTGTGAAGGGCTTGCGCTGTGGAAAACCGGTCTCTCTAGCTTTTGTAATTTTCTCAAGCAACGAAAAAGCAAACAAATGCAAAAAGCTCATTCTGCTTTAATACCCACTTCCATCAAAGGGGAGTGTATGTGTGTGTTAGGAGAGTGCTCAGGCTCCTACTGAAAAGTTAGGTGTTTGTGAGGCCTGCTTCAGGTGCGATCCTGACCTGGTCAGGCCATGTATCTTGATGTTTATGGTAACTCCACATTCCTTCATGAGGGGAGCAGGGAGACAGATGATAAGATGTATCAAGGGATTTATCAAGTGTAAGTTCACCTTCGTCTCTTTTTAGACTTCTGCCTTACCACTACTTTACTATTACTCAGCAATTTTGAGTTTAGGGAATTTCAGAGCAAATCCTCTTTTCTGCTGGCCTAGGTTTTGTGCAAATGTTAATGGTGAATTGTCTCTAAGCATCAGTAAAGAACTAATGGGAAGTCATGCTTCAGAATAAAAATAGAGAAAGGTCTGGAAATCATAAATTCCAGCAGTCAGGCTGACATTGAAATCTGATTCCAGCTTATCTCTGTTGCTTATCTCTTTAGGATCAGATATCTTAAAGGACATATTCATTTCATTTTTTTTAAGTTTCTAAAGGAAGAACCCACTGATCAGGTAACCACCTCTACCCACCCCACCCCAGTTAGCCAGGATGATAAGGAAGGACCACTGACAGGCTGCAGGCCAAACACGTTCCCCTGAGGGCTCTGTCATTTGGAATCAGTTGTATGTATCAGTTTTATAGTCTTTATAGCTTTATAGTCTTCCGCTATCACAGTGGGAACAGACAAGCATAGGCCACAGATGAGTGTATGAGGATTTAAAAGACTCAGAATGTCTTAAAATAGCCTGGTGGCTAAACAACAATAATAGCTTGGCATTCCTGAGAATGGTTGTTTGTTTAAAATTCAAGGCATCGGTTCTGGTAGCAGTTAGTTTCCACTAGCTGGGCTCCCACATTAGTTACTCTGGAAATCACAGTCTCATCACAACAGGAAGCACAGGGATCTATTAAGCTCCTCCCAGCCCTTCTGAGGGTGGTCCCTAAGCCTTGGGCTACAGGTACCTACACACCCTAGAACACGGTAGATGCTGTAGACCTGATCATTTTAAGGACTGTAGTGATGTTGTTGTTACCCTGACTAAATAATAATAATCAGTCTACTCTTAGGGGCTTATTTTTCCCACCTAGATACACAGGCAGTCTGTCTTTCCATCACCAAGTCCTGAGGAGGTAGCTTTTACTGCCTTGTTGAGAGGAGGGAGTCGGGAAGGCTAACCAGCAACAGTATGTTAAATCACATTGTTGGGGTCCCATCATATCTGGAAATGGGTACAAACTGCCCTCTGAACGTATCATTAGCAGTCAGCTCTTGACTCCCTACCATCCTGAGAGAAGCTCGTGCCATGCAAGCTGGCTGTGGGGAAGCCTCACCTACCCCCTGCCCACCAGATCCACATTCACCCACAGGCTCTGCTACTTTCTGGTTTCTCCGTAGAGCAGTCCCACATCACACCGAGCAAAGCAGTTTTCTGTTGCTAGTCCCCTTTCCGTATTGAAAAGTTTTGGGGGATGGGAAGGATGCAGAGACACTGGGCCTGGAATGGCTCCTTCGATGGTGGGAAGGAATAAAGTGACTCTGTTGACCTTGGGTCACATGCACTGTAGACTTAGGGAAAGTCCTGAATGGCAGAGTTACTAATGACTATCAAATCACCTTTTGCTGACTCCCGTGGCAGTCCTGGATAGCGTCCTTGGCATACTTGATTTCAGATTTTGACAGGTGATAAAAGCACATCTTGAGATTGCTGCTTCACAGGGCCCAGATTCCTTGCTATTGACTGATGTTATTTTTGCCTTTCCTGAGAAGCTCCCTCATGTGTTTGCTGTTACTTTTAATGGATTGCTTCCTGATACATAGGAGGCCCAGGCACTTGCCCTTCAATCGGGCCAACTGCAGCCTGACCTGGGTGGAATTGGAGCTGCCTGAGGAACACTTAGACCAGGCGCTTGGCAACATGACTCACTTTTTCCCCCTAAAAGTTAGTCTGTAAAGAGCAACTGGAAATGTTTACATCTTTGTGGAGTGTAATTTTAATCAGGATTCTCAAGGTTTTTCACCTCAATTCTCTGAATTTTTAAGATCTTAAATGCCCTGTGGTCACAGTATTTGGCCCTGTACTTCTGGGGGCTACATGGAAAATGCTTGATGATCATGACTGACTTGTCAATAGTAATTATGCCAATAAACAGAAAAGCCTTCCAGTTCTGGTCTGTTGAGGCCCTGCCGTTAGGCCATTGTTTTCCCAAAGGCTCTGCGGTGGGTTCTCATGGGATATCTTTCATTGGTTCTTTCTCTCCCTTTTCCTCAGAGGGCCACATTTTCTGTTTTGTGCAGGAAATTCCCACTGTTTTGGGTTCCCCAGCTACAGTTGGAAAGACATCAGAGTGTTCAAGGCGGAGTCCAGGCCTGAGATCTCAGCAGGCCAGACAGACAGCAGATGCTTGTTACTTTTCTTGTTATATTTTTCGTTCCTTGCTTAGCACTTATGGGACCAAAGCCAACAAACAACAGGTTGTGAAAAGAATGAGAGTCATTTGGCTTCTGACATTGATTGGGGCTCGGGGTTTTTGGGTGTTTTGTTTTCTGATTTGAAACTAGCTGTTTGGTAACCACTAACTCTCGCCTTATTCTTTTCTTGCAGATGAGCTCACAGTGCCTGCACTTTACCCCAGTAGCCCTGAAGTGTGGGCCCCGTACCCTCTGTACCCAGCGGAGTTAGCGCCTGCTCTACCTCCTCCTGCTTTCACCTATCCCGCTTCACTGCATGCCCAGGTAATTGATACCCATCGGCCACGACTTCACTCACTCCACCTCCAGTCCTTTCAAACTTGGTTCCCCAGAGCACACCATACAACTAACACCTATCCAGCTAACAGATCCACCTTCAAGAGATTAATGATCCCCTCTAAATCAAGCTGACACTCCTTCAGGACTTACGAGGATCGTCTGACAGCAATGATATCACCCACTGCCTGATGTTTGCCCCAAATGACACCTCTCTCTTCCTTAATGATCTCACCTCATATCGCACATGAGAGACTGGGGCAAGTTTATCCACTTGGCTCCCAGCTAGCTAGAGGGCATCACCGGAGCGTACACGTGTGTGCCTTGTGTGGAAGGGCTACAGAGGAAGGTGTGTGCTGGGAGCAGGGGATATGTGCGTCTGTGCGTGTTTCTGTGTGTTGAGAGTTTTCCACTCTCGTGTACTGTGAGAAGAATCTCTGACCAAAGGGAAAGCTTCCATGGGCGAAGGCTATACTTTCTTAAAAATGTTACAGGAAAGATTAAGGGTTCCTTTTCTCCATTTTCAGGAAACCCTGTAGAAAAGGAGGTACAGGATAGTGTCTAAGATGGAATTACAGGTCAAGGTAGAGATCTCTATTCTGACCAGCTTGCTTTCTTAGTTAAAAATAGCCTGATTTTTATAAACAAACTTCCTGTCTCTCCACAAAGGTTACTATCTACATACTAACACTTCCTCTCCCCTTGGAGGAAATATTCTCTTAGCTTTGCTTTTAGCGCAAGTAGTAGTAATCAGTGTAAAGATTCACCTTTGGAGATCACTCATTCTTTGGCCTGCAAAGACTGATGACCAGTAACAAATAGAAAGTACGTATGTAGGTTTCATTTATCTTTCTGCATGTGTAATTCAGCCTTTAAATTTTAGATTTTCAAAAATTATTAGGCTGGACAGGCGGAGTTTTCATTTGCTTGTTTTGCTCAGTGTTTGTTTTCAAGGCTGGATGAAATAAACAGCTTCCCAGAAAACTTCCTTCTGACTTAAAACTCTTTTATGTTGTACAGAATTCACTGTGTTGATAAAGACCACCTAGAAGCAGCCCTCGGTGAGGGTTCTCGAAAGTCATGGGGTCAAGATTGTTGTTGGCTGAACATCTTTTAATTCTTTTCGCTGAGTTACCAACACATTGTGCGTGCATTGACGACCCGGCTTCCTGGGCTGCCTTTGGTGCCTGAGCCCCAGTAATGATTGCCCTCTGTGTTGGGAGAAGAAGGGAGAAAGTAGTACAAGTAGTGAAGAAAAAAATGTAGGTGGTGGTGGTGGTGAGAGTACATGGCACAGAAAATAAAGGAGCCAGGATTACTTGTGTCTTTGGCTTCTCCTTCCCCTGCTGCTTTTTCTTCCTTTTTCCATGTCAATGCTTGAGAACCCTCACAACTGGCAGGTAACGGGGTGAGGGGATAAAATGTAAACCTGTGGGTTTCTCTGCTGAGTCATTAGGATCTTTGTAGCAGGCTGCGGATAAATGTGTGGGTGACATGGGGCAACTAAGAGCCCCTTTTGCTTGCCACCTCCCACCCCTGCTCTGGATGGTGTCTCCTCTTGCTAGACTGCCGGGTACAGATCACGTGGCAGTTAAGGCAAATGTTAATAAATACCGTGAAACAGTGGTTTGCATAGTCTTCTGAATAGCCATATCAAGAGTTGACAACGGCCAGAAAGTACTGGGAATGGTGGCTTTTGGATATGACATCTGCCCATTCTTCATTCATGTAATGGGTAAAATCAGAAGTAATTCTGGAGATACGGTATGGTAAGAGAAGGGCCTAAAGAGTCTCAAGAGATTAGAAAGCACATGCCATTGTAAGGAAGGATGGGGAGAGACAGTGCCAAGATTAGATGGACTCAGCCATTTGACTTAATGGGTTGTATTGCCCATGGTGGCACCCTCCCCTGGGAGTTCTTGATCTTGAGACTTTCCCAAACTGGAATCCACTTAGCTCTGCCACATCGGTCCCAGATTTGGTGGGACTCTCATCTGATACCAGTTTTCAACGCCATTTCTTGTTTGGAGTCATTCCCAGTGCAGGCATGGACTCTGTGAACACATTCCGTTATTTAAATTTATTTGTGCAGTATGAGAATCAGAATGAGCTAGTAGAGGCTCTACAGATCAGCTGGTCTGACCCATTTGACAGATGAGGAAACAGGCCTGAGAAGATGGAGGGAGCTGCCCACAATCTGTGGCTCTGCCATGACTAGACCCAGGTCACCTGCCTCCCAGGCCTGACTCTTTCCACTCCGAGGTGTTGGCTCACCACAGACTTATTCTTTAATGGAATTTTGGAAAGGCCTCACTCCAGTGACTCCTTGGATCTTTCTTCTCTAAGTAGATGGGAAGCCTGTAAGAAGAGACTTGGAGGCAAAGCAAAGGGAATCAGCACTTAACCTTCACCCAAAGGGCCCAAGAGAATCTTTATTAACTGGAGGTAGAGCAGACTGGAGCCTTTACGGGGCATCTCCCCATATTGGATAATTCAGTTTTTGTTTTGGAAATCTTATAATGTCTTTGGAGAGGCTTTAAATAATTTTGTTTTTCTTAGCAATGTTATGCTCTATTTTGAGACATGGATTTTTTTTTTCTTCTAGTGTTTCTCTCCTGAGGCAAAGCCCAACACACCTGTCTTTTGTCCACTTCTCCAGCAAATTAGATTTGTCTCTGGGAATGTGTTTGTAACATACCAACCTACTGCAGACCAGCAGAGGGAGCTCCCATGTTGAATTTGTTAGCTATCTTCCCCCCTTTCGCAAAAACTATTTCTTGACGACCTTTGAGAGATTTCAATAAAAATTTTAATCAGAGCAAAAATGATCTCAAGTAGACTGCAGCGTTTTGTTTTCATGGTGATGCAATGTTGGAGCAAAGGTGTTACTCTCTGACTGAGGTTTTGGGAGAATTGGGCCTGTGACACCAAGTCTATTTTACATAGAAGGACTCAGAACGAGCTTGCTGGAGAGGCCAGGTCCTGGAGCCGAGGTCACACCACTGCTGCTTCTCTCTGCCTGGGCTCCCGGAAGAGCCACCAAAAGCTGCATGTTGGAAGCATCTCATCCACCAGGAGACCTCACTTCAGCAGGGATGCTGCATCTAGCTAGGGGAGCCCTTGTGAAATGTACGGGTGCAGTGTCCAGTCTGCCCACTGGGATCCACAGGAAGGAAGACCAGGAGACAAAGTGTCATTGAAAAGAAGTTGAGTCACATTTCTAGCTCTGCCCCGGCTTCAGCTGTGGTCTGGTACCCGTTCAGATTTCCCATCTCTAAAGTAAGGATACTTATTTGCCGTCAGATCCCGTTTTTTAGAAATTATTGGATAAGGTAATAGGACTGAAAGCCTCAGTACTGACTTAATGTTTAGAGATGAAAGAGCGACCTTGTGCAGCAGACGTTGGATTGCTAAGAAGATCGTTAACATTTTTAAAAGTGATCATCCAGTTTACTTTCAAGGTCATTGGTATTTGAAATGTATTAATTAGGAGAGGAAGCTTTCATCTGTTGCTTTCAAAAAGCTTATACACTGAAGAGAGCACACAGCTGTTCTGTCACCTCACATTCACACACTTGCGCTTCTTAACTTTGAGCTCATGTTTTGCTTTCTGTCTTGTGATGGGGCAGAGAGAAAGTTGGTAAAGGATACTGTCCTTACCACATTCTCAAAACACACCACCATGCACCCTCTACTTCAGGCAGAGTCGCAGTGTGCGGCCAGAAGCTTCTGTAGGTAAGTAGGACTGAGAGAGAAAGTCCTGGTTACCTGATTCCTCTTCAGAGGCCTCATTTGTCCAGGGTTAACAGCAGTTCTCTAGGATTTCTAATAGGGCTGCTGTACGGCTTACCTGGACATAAACCAAAGGTTTTAAAATTATAACACAGACTGCCTGAGGACAAAGCATGCATGTCCCTTGGGATGGCCCTGTGACACACTGGAAAAATTTTAAAGGTTAAACCCAAAATAAATACAGAAGTGGACCATGGGAAGAGAGACATAGGCTAACCAGGAAGGGAACTCAGAGAGGAGTAGATGGGCCTGGGAATAGTGGGCGGACTGCCCAAACTGCAGGGCTGTCCCCACCACCCCTGTATCTGAGCATTTGCTCATCAGCAGGGTGGGACTTCCGAAAACTAGATTTTAAGAAAAGCAAATTGTGTGAAGCATCTGCATCACTGTGCCCTGTAGGAAACAGGCAAAAGACACGAGGGCTTCCGCTTTGGTGTCAGGTATGTTTTGAATACATAGGGTATTGGGGGGTGTCTCGAGGGCAGTGCTGCGTATGGACCTCAGTGTGCACGCGGCTCCTTAGGAGTCTTCCAGCAGCGAGACAGCTGTGGATCCCCTCCAGGTGCATGGGCGGCTCACAGGGCAAGGACTCTGATGGTTTTGGCTTCCACCTCCTGTACAGTGGCCAGTGCTGTAAGGGTCGTTGGTCCCACAGGGAAACCTGTGAACAGAGCCATGTCTGGGGCCCCAGGAAGATGGCTTCAACACCTCACCTGGCAGTCCTGCCTCCCCAAAGTAAGGCAGGAGTCCGGAGATTCCTGGTGCTTGCTTCTGTGAATCTCAGGTCACTTTAGCACTTGACCCCTGACTGCCTGATCCTTGAGGCCTGGGCTTCCTAAGATACATACTGTCTACTCCAGAGCTGTGGCTGTGGCTGTGGCTGTGACACCACGGCTTTGAAGGACTGCAGAGCTTGCCTTTGGGGCTGTTCTGCCCAAGGCCTTCCATTGTTTTCAGACATAAATGAAACTGTTAATCCTTTGACATTTACCTTTCCCTCTCAACCTGCAGCTCTGTGAAGGTCAGACTGTGAGAAGCCACCCCTCTAGCGCTCCGTCTCCTGATAGTGCCAGCCTGGCCTGGTTTCCTGTTTGGTGAGGCTTTCTAGGAGCACCTGGCTTAGCTCTCACAGGAGGAGGGGAGGAGGGGGAGGCCAGGCCTCACGCTCACAGCCCCAGCCTCCTGTGAGAGTGGGCTGGGTCTCCTTTCCCAGGCCCTTCCTGGGGCGATTTCTATGCCTGCCTCCTGATGCAGGGCCTGTGCTCTGAGCTGTGCCTTTCAGGAGAGCTCTGCGGGGCTTCATTTCCTTTCTCAGCTCGTGGCAGGAATGTAGGGTCGAAAGGACAGGCTCTGGAACTCCCTGGCCAGACACGAGCTCTGCCATTTACACGCTGTGCGACCTCAGTTGAGCAAATTTCTTAACTTCTCTGGGCTTCAGGAAAAGGGCCAATAATCCTTCATGTAAACACTTAAGAGAGTGCCCGGCATATTAGAAGGGCTTCATAAATGTTTGCTTTAAAGGTAGCCCTTCCCAGGGATCTTTTAAGGGGCACTTGAATTTTCAGTAAGGAGAAGGAAGCCCAGACTAAGCCTTAGCTACCCACAAGGCAGTGACAGTTAAGACAGGATGGTCAGCACATGTGGATGACGCCAACGGGGGCTGCAGAGGCCTCACAGCTGGAGCCAAATGGAAGACTGGAAAGCATGAAGGAATGACGGGAGTAAGATGAGGCATTGCAGTGGGAGCGCCACCCACAGCACCGACTGACAGCACCTGCCCTGCTCCTGGCAGTGTGATCTCCACAGCTTTTGCCAGCACTGGGAGAGCTTATCCCCAAGAAGGGCCTCCCCAAACCAGGCCGGACACGGCCACCAGCACACCCTTCTGACAGGAAATACATCCGGGGTGGAGGGGGCTGGGCAGCTGAAACCCCAGAGACGGAATGGCCCTTGCCCTCGCAAGTTACTTTACACAAACCCGCTGTCCCTGACCTTTCCAGCTGTGGCCTTATCTCACTTTCCTATCGGAGAAACTGAAGAACCACAGGTCACCCAGCCCATTCCTCCCTGGACTTTCTGGCACTTTCTTCCCACAGTCCTTTTGCTAGGATTCTCCTCGGCCTCATTTCCAGGCAATTGAGTTACATCTTGTACTTGGGGAGATTGTTCTCTTCACAGTTCTGCCATGAAAGCCGAGAATCCACCCCCGGCCAGGCAGATGCTCTCTCCCTGGTGACCCTCTCCGCCTCTTCCCTCATTTGCAGTGAGACAGACATCAGCATTTTGTCCTCCACCCCAGCTGGCCTCTTTAGAAGCAGTCCTCCAAAAGCATCCATCCAGGGTGTTAGGGAGAGGTGTGCTTTTGTCCAGAGCTGCTGCGACTGAGGCCCAGGCCTCTTCATGTTGGGCACTTTTAGAAGGAAATGCTGTTCAGAAACCAGAGTCAGTCCCCTAGTATATGGCTGTGTGACTTTGGCCAGGGTCACTCACCCCAAGGAGACTTCCCTAGAAATCACAGTATTAATCAGGATGGGCAGAACATCTCAACATGGGCCGCCTCCTGACTGGGGGCAGCATTGCTCTCCATTACTCCAGTACTCTCCATTACTCCAGTACTCTCCATTACTCCAGTACTCTCCATTACTCCAGTACTCTCCATTACTCCAGTACTCTCCATTTGGTACACTGTTTTCCAGGTTTCTAGGTGTGTTCCATGTTGTCCTTTGTAGAAGGTTAAACTCCCCAGATCCTGCACACCTCCTCCCCTGTCCTTATTAGCAGTAAGAGCCCAACCCTGAGTCCCAACAAGTTGCACCTGGAAGTGCCGTCTGCACTCGGCTGTTCCCTGGGATTAACAGCCGTGTGGCCCAACTGTCACAGTCAGGTGTTGCTGAGGGCCTGGCACCTAACTGGGACTCAGTTTTTTAAATCAAACCAGATTTTAATGACAGTTTCTACCCACTCTACTAAATTTGGGATTCTAGGCAAGTTGGTTTTAACTGCACTGAGACTTAGTTTCATCATCTATAAATGGGAAGAATGAACATCTCCATGGGTTTATTTTGCAGGAAACAGTAACATGTTTGGCTTAAAGTCATAGTTATGATTAAAATAGCTCTTCCAATGCCTTCCGTTTGTCAGGATTTGATCTGGTGTGGCCCAGAGGCTCCTGAGCCCTCCCTGTAAGCTTGAGAAGCACTTAGGACACAGGGACTCCTGACCAGGACCCCGATAAGAGAAACCTAAGGGCCCCGGGTTTTTACTTTGGTAAAGAAGAGAAGCACTGGAGCCAGGGCAAGAATGGTCCGTGGCTGTGGCGTATACCGAGACGAGGCTGTCTGGTTGGGTCAGCTGGCTGTGTACCCAAGGTTTTTGTCTTCCTTCTATAGGCATAGGTACCTGGATGCCATCCGGAAAGTATGTGAACTCTGCTTTGGAAACAAAACCAGGGCTGCAGAGAAACTTTGGAATTATAAAATGTAGCCTTCATAAAAGGGGAAAGTGAACTTTTCTGTGAAGAAAACCAATTGTGACAGTAGGGGAAAAGGAAAATCAACTCCAAATGGAATCATGTTTTATTCAGGATTTGTGCTGCCGGTGGGGAAGGCCAGACCCAGTGACAGGATGGCAAAGTGGGGCGCCCCAACTTCAAGCTTTGTGCGTTCTGCCACGAAGTTCTATGCGCTTCACTGAGCTCAGCTCCTGGGGACCTCTAATGGCCCTTGATAGCAAACATAGTTAAAAATTAACAGACTGACAGAATTAAATATGGATGACAAGCAACCACTGTGGACTTAACCTGACACAGGGTGTTACACGCTTGGGTGCCTTTAACCCAAGTGGCATCTTGAGTGAACTTCTGAGATGTCTGGGCACATTTCACATGCCTGTTTGGAAGCAGAGCCTAGCTTGTGCTTAGGACAGACAGGAAAAGAGTCTAAGAGCCCAGGAGAGAAAATTCTCCCTGGAGGCTTTTGTTTAATTAAACCCGGCTTTGATCGGGCTTACCAGGATGTACTGCGAGTCCTAGGACCTTGTCCTTGTGGTCTAGACCTTGTCCCTGCCTGGGCTCGGACCTCAGTAGCACCTGCCATCATGACTGGAAGATCCTGCAAGGGCACAGGCCAGTGGGGAGCATGGCCTCCTCCAGCCAGGACTTTGTTGCTCACCTCTTTCCAGCTGTTGAGGCAGGTGAGATGGCAGCCTTAGCCAAGGACCAAGTCATACAAATCTTGACATTCTGCCTAGATCATAGCAACTTAATTGCCCTAGGCAAGGAGTATTAGGTGCCAGACAGGTAGTGAAGAATGCTCATGGCATTTTCATGCCTCTGAGTCTGCTGAGAAAGAGTATAGGCTGCCGATTCTGGGGGCTGGGAGAGGAGGAGTGGTTCCTTTACAAGAGGGCCTGATTTCATGCAGCAGCAAAATTCCTAAAAAGTGTTCTTCCAGTTTTGGTGAGTGCTTTACTAGAAATAGAGGTGAGGGTTGCCATTATCTTGCAGTCAGCCCTGTGAGATAAGGAAGACAATCTTTTTGTATTGCACATCATCCCTCTAGCCTGGTCGATGAGTTTGGAGTTTGTTGGACCAGCTTATGCTGGGCTTGGCGGCCTCTCTTCGCCTGGCATCCTCTGACAGAGCTTGCTGTCACGGCCTAACGTGCTTTATTTGGTGGTGCCACCCAAAAGTGGGTCCTGAGGTCTGGAGTGGGCGGGGCGGAGTTGATGGCAGTTAGTCACTGTGTGAGTGGTTCCCTGCAGTTGCTCCGTGTTGGGAACGAGCCCTCCAGGGGACTTCAGGGCTCCATTCTGGGGAGAGTCATGGAAACCTGCCTGAGAATATCCATGTCTTCAAAACATTAACCCATTAGTTTGAGATAACATTCCTGTCGTGTACATAAAACAACTTCTTCAAGCTACTGTGGGTTTTGTTTTGTTTTGTTTTGTCTTTTGTTGAGATGGAGTCTCGCTCTGTTGCCAGGCTAGAGTGCAGTGGCGCGATCTCAGCTCACTGCAACCTCCACCTCCCAGGTTCATGCAATCCTCCTGCCCCAGCCTCCCGAGTAGCTGGGACTACAGGCGAGCACCACCGCACCCAGCTAATTTTTTGTATTTTTAGTAGAGACAGGTTTTCACCATGTTAGCCAGGATGGTCTCTATCTCTTGACCTCATGATCTACCCGCCTCGGCCTCCGAAAGTGCTGGGTTTATAGGTGTGAGGCACTGCACCCTGCCCAAGCTACTGTCATTAACTATTTTGTTCAAAGAGGGATAGCTGACTTCTGAATGTGGTGCAGGGGAAACCTGCATTCAGGTACAGCACCTGTGCAAGGGAAGGTAAGAGAAAATCTTTAGCTGCTCCATGTGAATGAGACATCAGAGCACTAGCGGGTTTGGCGGTCTATCTTCCGGCTCAAAGCATGCAAATGGCACAGCCCAGCCTCTTAGATCCTCCAAATGCTACCACTGCAGGGGGCCTTCCAGACAAGCATTTCTCAACACCCACAGGGATGCACAGCTGTTCCATAATCCAGAGATCCTGCAGTTGGATAAACTTGGGCAGCACAGGTCTAGATCAAGTCAAACAGGTTTCTTTACGGAACGTCTCGGAGCCCTTACTGTGCCGATATGTATCAAGAAACTGCTGAAGGAACCAAACTGTGCATTTCTCTCTAATGTCCTCGACATAGAGCATTTCTAGACCAATGTTCGTCCAGCCATACTTTTCGAAACTTTAAGAGCAGCATCTGTCAGACTTGAGCATGTACCTGGCGATCACCTGGAGGGCTGGTTACAGTGCTGTTTACTGGAGGCCCCTCCCAGAGTTTTGGCATTTCTGACAAGTTCCCAGGTGATGCTGATGGTCCAGGAACCTGAGAACCACTGTCTGGGTTTACCCCTTCATTCCCCAGAGAAGAAAACAGTCAAACCAGAGAGTGTTTACTTTCAGTAGTGACTATTAATTGAGCCAGTCACCTGCTAAGCACTTCTTGTGACTTCTTCTAAGGGCAGGTATGATAGTGGGATTCAGCCCCTAGAAAGGGGACAGTGCAGTGGAAATCATTACTGTAGTGTTTTACCCTGTGCCAGTCACTCACCACTGCAGAAAGGCTGCTGCTTCAGGCAGGGCATCCTCCCGAGACTAGTCAAGGTCTTCCTGTCCTTGGCATCAGTATTAGGAACATAAATTCTGTCTGTATTTAATCCTCTGGCCTTTCATTTTCTCATCTATAAATGGGAAAGGATGGAAATTATTTTTATGGGTGGCTGCCGCTTTCTCTAGCATTCCATTTGATTTTTACTCTGAGCTGCTGCTTTTCCTGGGTGTCTTGGTGCTCTCCTGTTGTCCAGTCCGTCACCGTGCTAAGTGTTGGAGACTTACAGTGTTAGCCATGCAGGGGCACTGCATTTTCAGAGCATTCCTGAAGAAGAGTGACGGTAGAATCCCAAACAGTGTGACCCTGGGTAGTGAACTCTAACATAGTAACAACTGTTACTACTATTGTTAAATTCTAGTGGAGAAGATTCCCAGGGTCGTCCATGTTGCCTTAGATGTCACAGGCCGTGTGAAGTGCTTAGTGCAGTCTCTGGCACAGACTAAGTATCAGGGTCAGTTTGGTTAAGTATATTGTGTTAAAGTTTCTCACAGGGTCTTGAGAAGCCCCTGGAATTGTGTGCAAGACTGAGTGTGCACATTTGAGAGAACTATGGGGGAAGAGAGAAAGGGTGTGTGTGTGTGTACACATACGTTTTCTGCACATGGCATGAAGAAATGTCAGGGGCCACTGCCTTGCATGGAAGGCCAGCCCTACATTATTCTAATGAGGAGCCCTAAACTAGCCTGCTGAACTGTTTGGAGAGGACCTTGACGCACGCAGTCTGAAGGGAACTGTAGGTTTTCCCCTGTTAAGCACTGTAAAGCAGCCCTTATGGGATGGGCAGGAGTGACCTGGGGCCAAAAGCCGAGCAGAACAAGCAGCCCGAATGGGGCTAAGAGAGAACCCTCTCCTCATTACCCCCACACAGTGATTAGCGCAGAGGAGCTTGTTCCCCCCACCTGGGCCAGCTGCCCGAACTCTGCTGTGCACCATGAGCCCTGCCGCTCTCCCTGGCTGCAGTGCAGGAACCTGGATGAGCCGCTCAGACTTGGCCTGGGGGGCACTGCCCTCTGCTGGAAGCTGGGCACAGCGCAGCCTCTCAGGCTGGAAGACGAGGCAGCCTTGGGTGTCTGTGGATGCGGTGAGAAGAGCCCCCCACTTGGCAAGCACGTAGTGTCCTAGCCTGAGACACAAGAGCAATGAATTCAGGGGTCTCTGTGTGTCCGCCACCCACCACCACATCCACTCTGAGGAGCAGCCACCTATTGCATCGCTGGCGTCCTCACTCCTCAGCTGAGCACAGCCCCCCCGGACCCCACAGCTCGGAACCCGCCTTCATGTCACTCTGGAGTGCGCCTCGACCAGGCTGACTAGAGCCTGACGACGGGCTGCACTCTCGTCCCCAACCCCGCAGGCACCTGTGCGAGTGAGAACGTGAGGGCTGTGTGCGAGAGCTGGTCAGAGAGGCTGGGGCCGGGCTTCCTTCTCGCAGTCACCTGCACCGAAAGCAGAACCATGCCATCCACTGTGCGACTCTCCTCCCTGGGCAGACCTCCCCTTCCTGTGTCTCCTGTGAAACACCGTTGTGTCTTGGCCTCGTCGGGGCTCAGTGCCCCAACCCACACCCAGGCCGCACCAGTTGCACCACTGCGCTCCACACTGACCCAGTGCACACAGACCCATCACCCTCTACTGTGTGTTTAGGTGTCCAGCCCCCACCTGCCATGGGGGCTCTGTGTCCCCGCCCCATCCTTTCTCACCTGTCTCAGGAAGGCAGCTCCAACTCTGCTCTTTGCTTAGTGAGCAAGTGGATTCAGATGCACCAGGCCGTGAGCCATGGGTAGGTATGAGTTCTTTCTTCTTCCCACCTCCGCTCTCCTTCTCCTTCCCTGGACTCTTCTGTCCCCCTCCCTGCCCGTCCCTACCTCACTCCCATCTTCCCCACTATTGCCCTCCTTTTGTTCTGAACACACTTCTAATTTCCCAGAGGAGTGTGTTCTCCAGCCTCCCTGCATGGGAAGTTTCTGACCCTTGTCCCTGTAATTGCAATGAGTGCTGGGAGTGACCCCGGCCCTGCCTTAAATGAGCTTTGCTACCAGCTGGTGGCCCTGAGGACAGGGAGCCTGCTCGTGCTGGTCATCTGATCTCTGGTCATATCTGCCATGGTCGCCAGAGGAGACCCAATGCACAGGCAGCCTGAGGGAGTCGTGCAGGCAGAAGCTCCATCGTGTCCTAAACCTGCATTTCCAGACTCAGTGAGGCCAGCGAGGAAAGAACCGCTCATGAGGAGGCCCGTGGGGAAGAGACTCCCAGGCCTTCTTGTGCTCGGACCAGGGGCAAGGTCAGGGTGCTGTCGGATTTCTCTAGGACCCAATTTCTAGACATCCCTGCTTTTAGAATCAAGTTTGGGGATCTCATGGGACCTCATCCTGGATTCTGACCCCACTGGGCCCTGTGACCCAGGTCATTGAGAATCCCCAGACCTCAGTTGGTATCCACACCTGTAAAACAAGATGAGGCAGGAGCTTTCCACCAGTCCCTTCAGAGCCCAGCGTTGTGCAGCGCTGCTTCCCAGACCCCCCTGGACCTCCCTTTCGGCCAGAATGGCTCCTGCTTCATCGTTAAGCTTTGGAGATCTGAGTAAGTCCTCCTCTGCCACCCTGCAGGAGGGCACTGCCTCACCTGGCCCTGCAGGCCTCGCCTTCTCCACTCCAGCCGTGCTTCTGGGCCGCTCATGGTGGTCATGGGGAGACCGTGCCGCCTCCGTGTGAAAGGAAGAGCGGTGACAGGCGGGCGTCTCCTTCCTGTGTCCGAAACTGACATGGCCAGTGATGGATGCCGTTAAGGACTAAGTGCAGTTGCCCTTTTGTTTTTTGTTTTGTTTCATTTTTTTTGAGACGAAATCTTGCTCTGTTCCCAAACTGGAGTGCAGTGGCGCGGTCTCAGCTCACCGCAACCTCTGCCCTCCGGGTTCGAGTGATTCTCCTGCCTCAGCATCCCAAGTAGTTGGGATTACAGGCATGCGCCACCACGCCCAGCTAATTTTGTATTTTTAGTAGAGATGGGGATTCTCCATGTTGATTGGGCTGGTCTCAAACTCCTGACTTCAGGTGATCCGCCCGCCTTGGCCTCCCAAAGTGCTGGGATTACAGGTGTGAGCCACTGCGCCCAACCATTTTTCCCCCCCCCTCCATGTTTTCCTTGGCATAGGACCTGGAATATGCTGCCAGGTGGACAAAGTGTTGCTCGATCCACCTGTGTTTGCGGCTGGCCTTCCACTTTGGAAAGCTAAGGGAAGAGACAGGGCTGCTGGTCCCACCTGGGGGGCTACTTGCTAAAGGCTGTAGGCCCATCTCCTTAGCAGGGTGAGCAGAGAGCCTGGGGTACCAGACACCCACAGTACCAAGAAGCTGGAACGCTTTTTCTAAAAGAACAGGAACAGGAATCACAAAGAAGTCCTGGCCAGCCACTGGCGTGGATGGGGTCATGAACTGCCCCTTCCTTCCCAAAGCAGCTGTTTCCACACTCTGCTTAGAAAGCCCTTAGATAGGCTTTCACCAGCCTAGGCCCAGGAAAAGGAGTTCACTGTGCCAGATGTTAGCCTCAAAATGGCTGCTAACCTTTAAAAGGAAGATGAGAGCAGAGGAGTTGGTGGAACCTCGGGCGCTTCTCGAGGTGGGTGCTTTCCTTGGAGAGCTTGCCCGTGTGTTCATAAGGGTGTGTGGAACGCCTCTCAGGACACTGCTCTGATGCTTTTCAGCCCCTTGGGGAAGAGACCCTCACAGGCTAGTGTGAGTGGGTACCATCTTGGAACAGTGGGGCAGTGGCAGCCAAGCAGGACCCTCTGTGAGAATGGGGATATGCTGGGGAGCCCTGGCTCACGGCCTTCTCCCCACATGTCTTTTCAGATGCGCTGGCTCCCTCCCTCCGAGGCTACTTCTCAGGGCTGGAAGTCCCGTCAGTTCTGCTGAATACTATGTAAGTACTCGGTTTCCTATGGAATGTGTGAAGCCCCTGCTACGCATCCGTACATGGTGGATGTGCCACGAATGCAGCTCTCCTCCTTTCTCTGCACCCACACCTTATGCACCTCCTTTGATTGTCCGTCTTTGTTAAACTCACTTGAACTACAGAGCGGTGCATCTTTTCCGAGAGGAAGTTTTCACCTAGGTATGGGTGCTAGTCTGTTTGAGTCTAACTTACGAAACCAGTACCTGGCCTCCCCACTTAGAAATAAGCAGCCAGTGCTAGTTTCTGTGGAACAGCTGTCAGAACGTTATATTACGTAATTGTAGTTCACCTGCTGCCAGCATTAAACCAAAACCTTAATCTACAGGAGGGGTCATCCACTCGTTTACACAGTAGCTGATTATGGGAGATTTATTAGAATGAGTTTCCCTGCATTACCTCATGTCCAAAGTTCTCGTCGTTCTGAAGGACCTCGTTTTCCTACCAAAGGTGCAGTGCACAGTTCGGCAGGCTTTCCTTTAAGCTTTTCAGCATGAAGGAAGCGGTATCCTAAATGGGCATTTTTGTGCCATTGTAGGCCTAACTTTGCTTCAGAGAACTACCAAATGCCTTTTCTCCATTTCTACAGAATACCAAATGCCTTCTGTAATTCAGAAATTCTGAATTTCTGTGAAGTACAAGGCACTGTTCTTCTCAACTCTAATTTACTATGTGAATTGGGAGGGTCTAATACTTCGAGTTTTTACAATGTTATAGTTCCACCATCAGCCTTCTCTTGGTTTACATAGTTCCCTCACAAAATAGGAAGGAAAATGAGAAGAGGGAGGGGCCCGATCCTCGTCCTGTTAGAAATGCTGAGGAGATCATGGCAAACCTGTGCACCTGATTTTACAATAGTGTCATGGGCCTTTCCTCGGAGACCTTCTATTCAAAGACAAAAATACTTCCAAACTAAACTAGCGTTCCTTTTCTTTTTCCACCTTAATACTGAGTCCATGTGCCTTTGTTAGATCATTTGAAGCCATTTAGATAGACTCTCCTGGAGAGGCGTTCTGTGGAAAGAACAGGCCCCTGGTCGACTTACAGTCCACCTACGTGGAGAAATGTTTCAGACCCCTCACTAGAGCTGGCCTTGCGCAGGTCCATGCCCTGTCAGTGAAGAAGAAAGAGAGCATTGAATAAGATTTGTAAAAAGTGCTAGGGTTTATTTTATACAGGTGAGTCGCCCTGTTGACCTGAAGTCTCGGTTGGTGGGTCAGGTCACCTTCAAGATCTGGGGGGACTGCTGGGTGTGGACTTCATTTGAAGTTCTCATCACACAGGAGGCCGGCCCTTTTGGATGAGCTCCGGTCCGAGTCAGAAGACCCCTTCTGTGTTCGCAAAGGAGAGGTCTCAGCAGACAGTAGAGAGATGAGTAATGGGCATGAGAGTGTCAGAAGCTTACAGACGATTCTCAGAGCAGCCAGTCATAGCCCAGCAGCCACCAGGCCATTCACAGCTCTTTCTCTGATGGTAGGGATAGGAAAGTTGAGAGAGAGCTTTAGGACATCAGCATCAGTAAGCTAAAATTGTGTCTACTCTTCCTCTAACCCAACGTATTTCATATTTTAACCCAAATACTTCATATTCGAGTGTAGCCAAATAATAATAGTTCTCAGGGGTGATCGCAGGTGAAGTACACAAATCCTTCCAAGGTCAGTGAAACTAATTTCTTTACCCAGAGATTCTCGGAGCCTTTATTACCGTATGAACATCATGAATATTTAAGAGGAGGGGCTCTGGTACACAGTGTTCCTCAAGCTTATTTGAAACCAGGTCATCCTTTTTTCACAGAATCTTAGGAGACTAATGTTTCATGCTTGGGGGAACCATATCCTAACCTCTTATCCAGAAACGAAACCAGAGGCTCCCACATACAGAGATCCTTGGATGAGTATTCGTGTGTGATACTGCACATGAATCTGTGATGATATTTAAAAACCCAGACGATGTACTAGCTGCTTTTCTTGTAGCTACTTTTGTTTGTCCTTTATTTTGAAATTACATGTCGTGTGTGTGTGCGCTTAAGTACCCTTTTAAAATGATAGTGTTAGAAAATGGTAATTGTCTCTTAAATGGCCTTTATTAGTTAACATTTAGTGATAGATAAAATGTTATTTTAAAATACTTGTGAATTCTAAAAGTTTGCTTTTTAAGAGAGATTTTTTTTGCTACAGGGAATACCATTTTTAAGCTATAAGACTATATTTTAGATCTAGTCTAGGGTCTATGAAGTCCAGAATTTCGTAAGTCCTTGTTTCGTCTTTGTGTACCCATAATTAACTTTTAAGTACAGATCCCAAAGCCTTACTTACTTGGTTGCATAGGAACCTCTCCGTTACCATGGTGCCCAGCACTGCCTTACAACTCCAGAGGGCACTGTTCACACGGACCCTGCTGAGAGCACCTCCCTCTTCCATAACAGTGTGTGGAGCTCTCCATTGTCAGGCTGGTAGGGTGTTCAACTGGAGGTGTCTAGGATGAGGTAACTGGAAATTCTGAAGCACACAAGAGAGGGCATGGCTTGAAACATGGACCTGGCCCTCGGCATAAACTGACCGTTGAGGAAGTTCATGAAACTGGGAGAGAGGCCACTTGCCGAGCACATCTGAGAGCCAAGAGTCAACAGAGAAAGAGCAGCCCCCAGAGAGTGGAGCGGGAGCTGGAGGAGCAAGGGGCGCCAGCCACTTCTGTCAGATGCTCTAGGAAAATCAAGCGTGGTGAGAGAAGACCTTTGACTTGGCGATTTCAGTTGGTAGAGAAGTCGGCAAAGGATGCTGGCCTGGGACCTAAGGAACGGCTTTTTTCCCCTTAAGAATTTATGTAGGCCACAGAGAAGACATCCATTGTGAAGCAGTTGCGTGGGTTCCAGTGACAGAGATCCTGGGTTTCATTTGTATCTGCTCACCTAATTTTTTTCCAAATCATTTCTCACAGACCCTTCAGCAATGGCTACTAGAAGGATGAACAATTGCCCTCCTTTGGAAGTACGGCTTATAAAAGCCCTGTAAGATCCGAATAAGAATATGTAATGGGCCAGGCGCAGTGCTTCATGCCTGTCATCCCAGCACTTTGGGAAGCTGAGGCAGGTGGATCACTTGATGCCAGAAGTTTGAGACCAGCCCAGCCAACAAGGTGAAACCCCGTCTCTACTAAAAATACAAAAATTAGCCAGGCATGGTGGTGGGCGCCTGTAATCTCAGCTACTAGGGAGGCTGAGGCACTTGAACCTGGGAAGTGGAGGTTGCAGTGAGCCAAGATCATGCCACTGCACTCTGGCCTGGGCAACAGAGCAAGACTGTCTCCAAAAAAAAAAAGAATATGTAATGTCTCCCGTGGATGAATCATTTGTTCTGAGCTAAGCTTGGGCCATGGGCCAGACTCCTTCCTCGGAGCCTGTGGGGAGCAGGTGAGGAAGGAGTATGGATAATGGCGCCCATTATTCCTGCCCGCCGGAGAGTCCAGTCTCCCAGCCCATCTAAAGTTAGACCAGCTCAGTGCAGATCTACTATTTCAGCTCCTTCTAGCCTCTTGAATCAAGTCCTTTCCAAGATGCCCTATAATCCATGCTGTGTAATCTTAGGCAAAAGTAAATTAGAGTTGGAAACAGTGGTGCTGATGAGCTAATATAAACATTTTTAAACTAGAACAAGTCTGTCAAAAAGGCCAGATGAAAGGCACATACCATTCACTGGCAGAGGCTCATGTGGCTGTCTCCATTCGGCGGACAGGGCTTTCTTCCCCAGCTCGTTTTCCAAGCATGGAAAGAGCAGAAGACGAGCAGGAGTGATGCCGTCCTTCCAAATCCTCAAAGGCCAGGCCTGCACTCCCAGAGGCCCTTCAAGGATTTTTCATTTATCTACTTGGACTTCCTAGTGCTAAAGAGAAATCAGTGACTAGATTAGAAATGTAAATACGCACTTTGTTCTCTAGACAAACGTGTTGTGTCTGCTGTGTGCAAGATAGGAAAATGAAAAAACAGGCCTGTGCCCCTCAGGAGGCTAAGTTCTAATGCAGAGAACTGTGGACACATGGACAAGAGAGGGAGTTACTGCACACGATCCTGCAAGACCAGCCTGCTGTGAGGACAGCCAAGCTGAGAGCAGGTGCAGGCCATGTGCATGCTGTCGCTGTGGCATAAGCAAGGCCATCAGGGAGGGGTGGTCAGAGGGGGACAGGATGTTACCGGTGTTTTCATTTGCTCCGCCTCTTGCTGACGGATGGTGTCGAGTCTGGCCACAGGCTCTGTCTGCATCACTGGAGTTTTGCTGATGGTCCAGCCATGTGCCAGAGAGCCCAGAATACAGAATCCCCATTGAAAAGAGTCAGTTTCCAGATAGAGTGAGAACAGGAGAGCACGAGCAATGTTGTCGTCACTCCTTATGTGCAGTGAGAGTGAGGCAACTTTCCTTGAAGGATATTCAAATAGAATTGAACTGTTCACGAAAGGGGAGAACCAGCGTTTGGGAGCCGAGTGGGATGCAGGGGGAAGTCTTCTTTCAGGACTCTTGAAATTTTCCTGGCCATGGACTGGGACCAGAGCCCAGAAATTATAAGCACATGTAGTTACAGCCTCCCCAAATTGGAGAAGGAAATGGCAAGAGAGAACAGAGAACACAGCGGAATTTGGAGCTGTTTTAACCTTCTCTTCTGTTTTGGGTGGAACGGCCTTGCCTGTCTTTGGCCGTGAGCTTGGAGTCATCCTTAGTGGAGCCCCAGGTGCTGGTGCCCAGGTGGAGCTTAGAGCTTAACAAGGAGGAAAGGCACTGGGGCTCCAGAGGCCCAGACAGCTGCGGTGGCTCCTGCTGTCACCCTGGCCTCCCCTTAGAAGAAAGCCTCGTGTCCATGTCACGCTGTCACACTGCGGTGCACCCAGCAACCAGTATGAGGCTGTGAGGTCTGCACATCACACCTAAGGCTACTAACGCCCTAAGTGTCCGTCACACCTAAGGCTGATACAGTGAGCAGCTGCAGCGTCTCAGGGAGGAGATGGGTAACAGGTAGTCAAATAGACATAATAGTTTGGGTGGTGATGGTATTCAGGGAATAAACAGTAAGGCCAGTAAGCAGCTTAGTGCTGTGTGGTGGGGCCGGCACTTCTGTGCCTTCTGCTTCGAGGTAGCAGAGCAGTCAGGGTCCGCCTGAGAAGGTGACATCTCAGCAAAGACCTAGAACTTCGCCAGCTTTATGCGGGGTTTCTTTGTCAGAACACACTCCTTTAGTGAGGTGTGGAAAACATTTAACTCCTGTAATCTTAAAGTAAATGGACTGGAAGTGCAGCAGGCGTGGCTCCTGTGCGGCACTAAGGAATCACTGGGAGAGCGCGCAGGGCCCTCAGAGACCTTTCTCCACTTCCCCAGTGAGGAGACGCAAGCCTGGTTCTGCGATTCCTTCCAGCTCTGGGGTCTGTTACAGTTCCCATCTGAGTTCTAAAGTTGGGGTGGGCCTGAAGACCCCCCTTGCTGCCAGTCCTGTGGATGCGGTGGGTGCCCCTCCAGCCACCACTGTCCTCTGGACTGTGCCACATCACAAGCACTTACCAAGCTCCTCTGCAAACCACGTGACAACCAAATGCAGTGAAAGTTGCAGCCCCCAACCTGCTCCTGCCCGTTGTCTGTTTTCTGTGGCTCTGTCTGGAGTCCTTGGAGCCTCCTGAGCATGTGCACCAGCAGCGCTGCCTGACTTCCCTGGAGGAAGTTCACAGAGGGCAGCCACAAGTTCAGACCGGGCCATGGGGCCGGGGGCTGCACGACTCCTGAGAGCAGTTCCTGGCCGGACTCTGGCTCATGTCACTGCCCCACCCCAGGGAACCCCGGGGGTGCAGACAGCTGTTGTTGAGGTCCCACGAGCAGGTTGTCCCCTATGCTCCTGGGGACATGGAGGAGAGGGAGGGTCCCGAGATCCCAGTACTTGTATGAGTCGCACTGATTAGCCGAAGCCCAGAGACTTCTTAATCATCCTAAAAATGCAGCCTCCCGGGAGGCGGGGCCTGGCTCTGCAGCTCTGGGTGGCTCGTGCTCTCCCTCCCGTGTGGAGGGGCTGGAGAGGTTGGGTGAGCTGATAGGTTTCATGTGCAAAGATAATTATTTTCCTGTTCTCATAACCCAACTTTTACTAGGAAACTAGAATCACATCTCATGTTGTATAGTGAAGCTCTGGGGAAAATATTTTCTTCCTTAAATCTGAGGAGAGAGATGTCCTAGGGAGGTAGTCTTCAGGCTCACCCTTGATTCCAGAGCTGGGTTTCAGCACAGGCAGTCCCCTCCCCCTGAAGAGTCCTGGTGGGGCCACTCGGAGGTGCCAGGAGAGCCAGTGCCACCTTTCTGGGGAACCCGGACAGTGCGCAGCAGTGCATTACGCGCTCCAGTTCTCAAAGCCTCGCGTACTGGACACGGTCGGTCTGCAGTAAGGGAGATCTGAGAAGCGCTAGTGGGAAATAGACCACTGGTGTCCACATGCAGGGAATTGGGCTTCCTTCCCTGGTGGAATCCTTGCTCTAACCAGCCGGCTCGGGGACAGCTGTGCCTGCAGGGGGAATATTAGAAACCGATTCTTTGCTGGCTCTTTGCACCTTCGTATTTCAAAATTCTTAGACCCTAGGGAGTAGCCAGATGGGTTCACAAATGTGCGTCCTTTTAGTTTTTGTTTTCCAGGAGGTGCTTGGAGCAAAGTTTAGTCCTTGGTGCCTGTGACAGACAGGGATTTCTTATGGCCTTGGGCTGACCAAAGCTGCTGTGTTTCGAAGCCTCCTGGAGGCAGTTGTTTGTGGATCTTGCTGTTGGAGGCCTCAGGTCCCATGCCTTTCCCCTGCAGGGCTTTTGGACGGTCCTCGGGGTCTAGGCCACAGCCCTTGGGATGCAACCACAGAGATGTGGGTGCAGAGTCCTGCTTGCTGGGCCCGCAGCCTCCTAGTGCACCCTCAGTGAAGAGTTCACATGCTTTTCTTGGAATATCCTTCCTTGCTGGCCCCCAGCAGTCTCCTCTCACTTGCTCCACCAACTCCTCAGTGTGTTTTCCTGGCTGAGAGCTTTTCATGTCGCATATCCAAGGCCATCCTGCAGCAGCCTCTCATCCTCAGCTCAGCAGCAGAGGCCTTTGATCTGTCGTTGCCTCTCGGCTCTCTGCCCTCAGAACAGGCCGGTGTTCAAGACCAAGGCAGCCCCAAGTGGATTTGACTGTGCACCGTTAACAGGTGATCTTTCTCCATCCCAGGTCCCAGTTGTGTGATGGCGGCTGCAATCTGTCTTGTGGGTATTAATGCAATCTTCAGTGGTGGCTACTGTTCTCTAGCTGTTCTACAAAACTGGAGCATGCTGGTGAGTAACAGAGTCAGGGCTAAACCAGCCCTCAGAGGGGCGGCATGGCCTGGGTGGGGCACGGCGGTGTTGGCCAGTGTGAACACATGGGAACTGTGGGCCTCTGGGGGTGGGGTCTGGCATTCCAGGTGTTCGTGCCCCTCCACCCCGGGTGATTCTGCCCGGAGCTCTTTAACATCTGCTCCAACACGGCCTGCCGAGGGAAGGTCATCCCAGGACAGCAACTAAAACGTTTTTAAAGTGCATCACCCCAGTATTTGGGTACCATGAACATGTGGCTATCCGGCAGCACCTGGAGTGAGGGATTCCACCTAAGGAAATGTTACTGAAATGAAGCTTTTCCCTTTAAGTGTCACCTTTTTTGGGGGAAATTAATCATTTTGTTGGAAATTGTTTCAGATGTAATGTGTATATCCCCCCCATCTTATTAATCCAGTTATACTGAGTATGATCAGCCATTTCTTGATGACTTGGAGACACAGGATAATTACCCTTGGGCATGACTGAATCATAGAATTCTCAGTGAATTTCTCCAGACTGTGGGCCTTTTAGTAGGTCATGATTTTTTGGTGATCTGTCTTTTCAGTCGGTATCACCTGTCACTCCTCAGTTCGTTAGCTACTAGCAGAAATGTAGTCTAAAAAAAATCCTCATGTAGCATCCCCAGAGGTGACCTTGCTGCTGGGTCTCTGGAAAGCCTGGCTTAGAGCGGCAGGAACGCCAGGGGCAAGTCTGTGGCGGTTTATGTCTCAGCCTAAATAAAGCGGCAGGCAGCATCCCTCTGAGGGGCCTGTAAAAAAAGATGGATCCGAAAGGAACAAGATTCCTGCTACGGACAGAGAACCAAGCAGTTCTGGCCAAGGAGGTGGGACCGCATTTGAGGGGCTTAAGTCACTTCATACTCTGACGGTACCTCTCAGTGCCCACCCAGGAGCAGGCATTAGGTGTGTGCTCCGCTGGGGAGCCTGCCTCCCACCACCCCAGGCAGCTTTCCCACAGGGAGCTGGACCCTGCACTTGGGGCATTTTTCCCAGGGCGCCTGTTTCTTGCACTAACCCAAGCTTTTTTCACATCACATACGGCAGCTGGGTCTATCCCACTAGGCCCATGGCCTTCTAGCGTGTTAGCTGTTCCTTTTGTCATGGCTCTTAACAGTCATCACTCACGCAAACGTTTTTAAAAGACATGATTTTGTTCTTCCTCCTGGGGATATTTAAAAGTCATTTAAGCCACTTACACATTGTTTTCCACTTACACAAGTTTTGAATGCTGGTTAGACGTCACGATTTTTTTTTTTTTTGAGACGGAGTCTCGCTCTGTCATCCAGGCTGGAGTGCAGTGGCGCTATGTTGGCTCACTGCAAGCTCCGCCTCCTGGGTTCACGCCATTCTCCTGCCTCAGCCTCCCGTGTAGCTGGGACTACAGGCGCCCGCCACCGCACCCGGCTAATTTTTTGTATTTTTAGTAGAGACAGGGTTTTACCGTGTTAGCCAGGATGCTCTCGATCTCCTGACCTCATGATCCGCCCGTCTCGGCCTCCCAAAGTGCTGGCATTACAGGCATGAGCCACTGCGCCCGGCCGACGTCATGATTTTTAAATGCAGCAAGTCAACCAAAGTATCAACAATGCAAGGAGCAGGGGAGCTTTCCTGGTAGGCCATGGAAGGGTCTAGTGACGGAGGGCAGGTCTGGGTCACAGTCCTGGGGCAGCTGAGGGTCAGGTTGCAGATGCCCCGGATGTGCCCGAGAGCGTGGCGACAGCCAGCACGGAGGGGCGCCGTGGCCTTCTCAGCACCGTGTGTTAAGGTGGGGCTCACCATTTCTTGGGGCCTTCCCTGGGATACAGGGGCAAGTTTGGAGGGGGCTTTTCTCTTCCCAAATCGGAGGTCAGACAACACTGCTTATGTGACCTACCCTTGTAGAGCAGAGATGGGCCACTCTCCATGGGCCCCCAGGGCTGGAGTGGAGCTCCAAACTGCACACGGGCCCTTAGAGGCTTCAGAGAGCGTGAACTTTTTCAGTGACATGTTTGAAAATCTCTATTACAAATTTTATCAGTGCCTGATGTTTTTGAAGACGAAGCTGACAGGTATTAAATGAAAACTGAAGCTGTTAACTAGGAACCTTTGCCACATGATAGTCCACGTTTCTTTGGAGTTGGGGGAGAATATTCCTTATCTGACTTGGTAATGAGGAATCGTGGGAAACTCTTGGGGAAGGAATCCTCAGGAATTAGGTCAAGGAGCCACAGATGGATCAAGGGAGTCTTTCCTCTGGGAGAACAATCTCCTAAGGCACTGGACCGAGACCCTGACTGGGTGCGAAGAGACCGCAGAGTGAGGGGCAGGTAGCGAGCATCCTGACCCCAGGCCCATCTGCCCTTGCGTTCTGAGTTCCACCAGAGACCCGAAATGCAGTGTTTTAGAATTGTGTAATATTCCTTAAGAGACCAGGAGACATTCTTCAGTGTCTTCAAACTGGGACTGTTCCCACTTACCTGAGATAAGGAGATTTGCTTCCTGTCTTGACATCCCATCACCTGTGTGTCATAGTCGGCCCCTTCCAGGAAGACCCCGCAAGAAGAACCTGCTCCTCATCAGAGCCTTATGTGTTCCCCACCCTGAGCCCGCATCCCTCCGCGGCGCTGTGTTCCGGGATGTCTTTGGATTCTGTTTAAAATGTCCTTGTTAAGACATTCCAAGGTTTGAACTCCGCTCCTAGCTAAACCTCTTCCTTGTTTACAGGGACTGAAATAGCCACATTCTGACCTTCTGTTCAGTCTGGGATCATCTGTGGTAGTGTGACTACATTCCTTTCCCATACGAGGATCTCATTTACACAGCAGTTATGGAAGGGCCAGAAAACTAGACTTGCTCCCGCCCTCCTCCTGCCCATGTTCCTTTTCCCTTCAGATTAGCCCTCCTAGGCAGCCATTCCGCAGCCGCCTGGGTCATTACCCAGGAAAGCTGGAGGCACCACATCCCCCTCATCAGGGCCATGCCTACCCAGGGAGGGCTCAGGGTGCCTCTGGGCTGGTGTGCAGAACCCAAAGTGGGTCCTCACCCTTAGTGTCCTGCTCCCAGGCCAGATGTCATCAACCCCAGGGGCCCGTGTCTCGGTGCCACATGCCATAAATGACCCATCACTCCTGTTTTGTGTGTCCTACAGTCTAAGTGTTTGGAGGGTTTGCATTTGGGCCACCTGCAAGTGACTGTGTCTGGAGTTTCAGGAGGAGAGGGTGTCAGGAAAATAATGCAAGATCATCCCTGTGGAAGCCAAAGTGCCCTGGTCAGTGAGAACCCCTGCGAGGAGCTTAGAGGAAGAAGCCCTTAGGCCAGAGAGATTGGAGGCGTGAGTTCTGAAAGACAGTGGGGCCTGTATGTGCTGAGGGGACTAGAACAGAAGAGAGGAAGTAAGAAGAGGCACAGCACGCTCTTGCTGAAAGTAGCCTGCGGCCAGGTTTTGAAGGCCTTGAAGGATGTGTTAGGGATTTGGAAGCCATTGGAAAGATAAGCAGAGGTGGAGAGTGATTTAGGAATGTTGTCTTGCTGCCTGAAGCAAAGTGGATGAAGATTGAAGGTAGGAGCACACATCCGCACCAGCGGCCCTAAGATGGTGGAGTGGAAGGAGCAGATGAGCCGAGAGGACAGGAGAGGAGGTTGGTGTAAAAGGGCAGAGACAGGCCAGGGGTGCACAGGGATGAGTCTGGATTGGGCTGCCTTGAGGGCTGTCTACAGGAAGCATACTTAAGCGGATGTGCTAGAACTGTATTATTTGCCACAACCTGAAGAGAGACAGGCAAGTATTAGCTTCCCGTCACAGAGGTCTGGAGTATCCATGGCCCGCTGTGGCAAGCTCTGCCTGGCCTGCCCCTGCTCCGCTGGCCGTTACTACCGCTATCCACTCGTACTGTCGTCCAAAAACTGGGAAGTGAAAAAGGTGTATTGGGTCACAGGTCAGATCCAAGTTGGACAGATTTGGTTTGTATAGAAAGGAACATTTACAAGCTCATCCCGTACACTATGTTTCAGTGGTCACCTAAATATTCTTATTTCAGGACTTTAAACACATTTTCCCAAATCTAACTTGGGACAAAATCTAACTTGGGACACTTAGATAGGTTATCAGTAATTATCTGTTTTCTTTATAGCCTCTTTCCGCACACAAATAAGCATCTCCCTGTACAAAATTCTAGCATATGCTGAGCTGATTGCCTTCTGCATACACCTTTTCTACAACTTCTCAAACGTGTGAGACATGCTGGTAAGATGGCAGGAAAAGGAGTGACCGAATAATACAATATAGCTGAGATGTGTTTCAAGAAAACCTGTGGGCCAGGGTCGGGCTCTGTGAGTGGGAGTCAAGGACTTGCCCCATGTATCTCATCAAGGTGAGACCACTGACACGTGTGTGTGTGTGGTCAGTAAATATGTTGTATACACACGTCTGCACACTGTCATCTAAGCCATCGTTCTCCCATCCACAGCCTCTCCAGGACGAAGCCATCACAACCAGGGAGCGGTTGACACCTGCTCTCCTAACATGTTTTCTTTCTGTTTCAGGCTTGAAAAAACCTTGCCCAGTTTTGATCCCTTCAAGACTTTGCCACAGCCTCTATCACACATCTGTTTTTCTCGAAGAAAAAATATAATAAAAATGTTTTACTCTTTTACACTGTATAATTATAAGAAATAGCGTGTTATTTGTGAATGCATGGTCTGAAATTTCTGTACAGTTTGGAGATATTTTCAAACGAAACGTAAGAGAAGTCAACAATAAAACCAAGAAAAGTGAGTATTTTTATACCAAACATTTTAAGTATGCTGGGATGGACAATCTTACACTGGGTTGGATCACAGTTTTTGTGCTTGACTTTTGAATGCTTGTAATTAAAAATATCTATTTTTTTCCTCTGAAGTAAGTTGCATGTTTGAGGCATGTTTCCAGATATCAAAATTTCCTGAATTGTATTGTGAATATATAGAAATCTGTGCCTGGCCGAAGTCCAGGGTAAATTAGTAGGTGGTAGGTGTTAGAAACAGAACTGTTATCTGCAGTGTTAGGTCTAGGATCCCAGTTCTAGTAGGACAGCCCTGCAAGACAATCAACCAGAAGCCTCCAGGAGCTTCTACCTATGGCTTATTCACAACTGGGCAAGAAAACATCGTTGGTAAGAACTGCGGAGTGTGCCCTTAGAAAGCCCTGGCAGCTCCGGCTGTGACTGTATCAACTGTGTGCCAAGTGTGAGTTTGTCCAGTTTTATGTTTCCACTCTCCTGTACGTGTAGCCACTCGATGCCTAACCCACCTTCCACAAGCCAGCCCCGCATCCCTCTCCCCCAGTGGAAGCGCAGAGCCTGCCTCACTGGTAACGGAAAACCTTGGCTTGGGAGGCCAGCCCTGGCCCATAAAGGGGCTGGCTATGCCCAACCCGCTTGGCTGCAGTGGGCAGCTCATGTCTCTATCTCCAAAGTGATGTTTGCAAAACATTGGCTGAATTGAGCTGGTATTCCCAACTCTTGCGGCACTCGGCCAAACCGACCACATCCCATGAGCTCCCAAATGGCGTCTGCTCACTGTGAGACGAGATGCCACACTGCACAGGAGACGGAGGCAGTGGGCATTTGGAACCAGTTCTGTACAGACTTCGTCAAAGCCAAAGTCAGTCTGGTGGTGTCAGTTGACATCTCCAGAGTTCATGACAGCTCAACCTCTCCCCTTGTACAGAAGCCATTTGTAAAATCACGTTGACCTAAATTCAGCTGCCAAACACAATCACAGTCTTTTCCTATTGATCTGCTCGGCTTACGTTGAAAATTTCAATGTCATGATTACCTGGTTGGTTTGGGTTTTTGTTTTGTTATTTTCCATTGGAAATAAAGATGTCAAGAAGCTTTTAAAGGTCACCACAAAAAAACCAAGGCCAGGAGTGAAGGGCTCTTTCTTAGCGTAAATAAGGGGAAAGGGCAGTTAGCTCGGGGACTTGTGACGGATCCACTTTGGTGTTCAAGGACCTGCTTATGCCCTCAGTGCCACTCGGTCTTGGTGAGATGCCTGTGCTCCTCTACGGCACACAGCTGCTTCTGCACAGTCTCTTCTGCTTTCATAACTGTTTAAAGGTACTTTTCTATTGTCATTTTTAAAAAATAAAGTGTTTATTCCAGCTCTCACACCATTGCTTGACAAATTCTTTTTTAGCAAGACCAACTACATGTATCCCACACTGCAGACAAGAGGCCAGCAGATTTCCTTCCCATTTTCAGGCTTCGGCAGAGCTAAACATTGGCCATTGAGCTTAGGCACAAAGAGATTAAAGGAGGAAGCAGACACCAGGGAGAGCCAGAGAATAAGCCTGCAAAGGCACGACCACAGCGGCTGGTGAGCTAAAAGGACACCAGAGGCAGAGGGACCTCAAGGGAGGTCCCTCATCTACCTCAGCCTACAAAGCTTGACTCAGGATTTTCTGAGTTATATTAAAATGTCACTTAGGCATTCTGCTGACTTAAATATATCTTACGCCAGGCATGGTGGCTCACACCTGTAATGCCAACACTGGGAAGCTGAGGCAGGAGGCTTGCTTGATCCCAGGAGTTTTGAGACCAGCCTGGACAATGTAGCAAGACCCTGTTTCTACAATTTTAACATTAGCCAGGTGCACTAGGACCTGTGGTCCTAGCTACTCAGGAGACCGAGAAGGAAGGACAGCTTGAGCCCAAGAGGTCGAGGCTGCAGTGAGCCATGACTCACTCAAGCCTTGGCAGCAGGACAAGACCCTGTCTCTTTTTTTTTTTTTTTTTTTTTTTTTTTGAGACGGAGTCTCGCTCTGTCGCCCAGGCTGGAGTGCAGTGGCCAGATCTCAGCTCACTACAAGCTCCGCCTCCCGGGTTTACGCCATTCTCCTGCCTCAGCCTCCCGAGTAGCTGGGACTACAGGCGCCCGCCACCTCGCCCGGCTGGTTTTTTGTACTTTTTAGTAGAGACGGGGTTTCACCGGGTTAGCCAGGATGGTCTCGATCTCCTGACCTTGTGATCCGCCCGTCTCGGCCTCCCAAAGTGCTGGGATTACAGGCTTGAGCCACCGCGCCCGGCCAAGACCCTGTCTCTAAAACCATATTTAAGAAAAAAAAAAAAAAGTGGAAAACCAGGCACCAATTGCCAAGACAATTGTGTTTTATATACACTCTCACCTACTCTTTTTCCCTCAAAAAGAGAAAGCAAAAAAATACTGCTTACATCCAAGCAGTGGCAACAACCACTACTGCGTCTTGCTGGGCACTGAGATGACTCGCAGTTAGGCTCTCACAGCCTGCCTGCAGAGGGGCCTAGCCACCACATGCAGGCTGTGTCCACTGCCTTCCAACTCACGTAACTAGAAGGTCAAAAGCTTTCCTGGGCCCAGGCTTAGAAGGCCACGCCAGCATGGCTCTCAGGCCGGCCTGATCTGCCTTTGGTCCACCTGTGAGCTCCAACTCAGGCGCCAGAGATTGGCCAAACAGCTAAGGAATAGAGGCTAGTGAGCTCTTAAGGGGCTCTGCTGCCTCAGGACTGCCCGGACTCCATCCCAGCCAGTCACTGGCTGAACACAGTCACCTATGATTTTTTACAGGAGGCCTTGGGATGGATGAGCGCTCCGATCTTCCCCATGCTGATGATAGTCATTTCGTGATGTGCAAGTGACAAGCCTGGATGGCATTTACTAACCTAGTGTGACCTCCAAATACATTTCCACTCACCAGTCAAATACCAGCTTCATTAGGGTCTGTGCAAAGTTATCCTTTTTGTCACTACTGAACAGGAATGAATGCAGTATGTCTTTTGGAATCAAGAACTTGGAATAAGAAAAAGGCACGCTGTTGCCTCTTGCTCCCATGCAAAATGTCCCAATTTGTTGGCTCCAGAAAGATGGTAACTAAGCCCATCTTTTTGTGTGATTACCAAATGAACCCTTCCTTGTTAATGTCGAACTGATATAACTATAGATGTGGCATCTGAAATTAAATACCATGCTTTCCATGTCTATAACAAAATGACAAAGGAATTTGAAAAGAATCTTAACAGTTCACAAAATGAACATTATATTGCCAATTAATCACACCTGGGCTTCAGACTCACCTGGACCCAGGGCGTGTGTGTGTGTCCGCCCTACTTTCATGGACTAGCTTGCAATTGTTACTGGCCCATCCCTCCCCTGAATTCTGTGTTCCAATAGACAAGAATCCTTGGTGTCTGTCAAGGTGACATAAAGAAGTTTTTTTTTTTAAGCGACAGGGTCTCACTATGTTGCCCAGACTGGAGTGCAGTGGCAGATTCATAGCTCACTTGCAGCCTCAAACTTCTGGACTCAAGCCATCCTCCCGCCGCAGCCTCCTGAGTAGCTGGGACTATAGGCACGTGCCACCGTGCCCAACTTCAACTAGTTGTTTCTGAGCACTTTGGGCAAGACACGATGTGTGCTAAGAATATGGACAGGTTCCCAAGAGCACTCCCACCCACCCAGTTGGAAGGTTCTGGCACACAGTTGCTCTCCTCTCCAATTCTTAAACCATTCTCTCCACACCCTCATGGCATAAAACAACTTTACAGCCTGCATAGAAAACCAAAGAATATTCATTACCAGTGAGGTGTTATCTAAAACACTCATCCTCAAAAACTGCCTCTCCTAAAACTCTAATAACTATGATACTGAAAAACTATGTTGTCAGCAATTTGATCAAGAGCCCTAAACTAGGAAATTTCAGTAGCTGCCACTGTAAAGCTGTGTGTCCCTGCTGCAGAACATCCCAGATGGAACTAATATTAACTCTTGTGTGAACTGGCCTGGTTCTGTAGCTACCCAGTCCTGAGAGGTGCCAGTGCGCTGTGAGAACTAGGCCCCCCTGCAGCTCTCCAACGAACCTGACACTTTCCTCTTCCTGACCCTCAGTTCAAACCACATTCACTCCTACTTGGGGGGTAGGGGAGGCAGCAGCTCTTCCTACAAACCGTAATAATTTGCTGGTAAATATAAACAAAACAGTGAGGCCTTCCATTCTCCACTGTTCACATATATCTCACCTATGGACGATCTGAGGGGAAGAGAAAATTCGGGTCCTTGTGTTCCACCTGTCCAGCTGAGAAATTCTTGTGCAACTCTGCCATGGTCGTTAATTCCAAGTTAGGAACTCGGGCCAAATGCTTAAAGTCAACCCAAACTTCTGAGCAAAAAGGAGGGCCTAAATGCAATGAGAAATGATGCACGAGTTTGTAAATAAAAGATTTACCTGGCCAAAGAGTGCTTTTTTCTTAAAACCAGAACACAGGCCTTGGCATGGGGGCTTGGCAGGCACTTCAAAACCTCACAGTCACCACCCGGGAGACAAACCTGCTCTCGGCGCTTCCAGAGCTGGTCCTGCCTAAATCAGTCTCATCTTCTATGCCTCAGAAAATCACTATTAACTAAGAATCCGGGAACTGATAAACCAAATACCCTCGTCCCACAAAACCGTCCCCACTCAGAATCCCATTCTGCTGCTAGAGATTTCCAACAGCTCACAGATGAAGCTGGGGCTGTCCACTCGCAGTCCCTTGAATGCTGGGGCTGGGAGGATGGGATGCCCCCCGCCGCCTTCCCACTAAGCCTCTGCTCAACAGGCGTCAAGTGCCGCTCTGTCCCCCAGGTCCCACCATCATCCGGCCACATTTACAGGCTGTGACAGCATCAGCCAAATGTTCATTTTTTACACTCTGTCCAGGCTTGACTACATTTCTCTTAGCTATCTCCTAAAAGCCTCACATCATGGCGATGAATTATAGATCAAATGCACTCCCGACTGTCATACCCTCTTAACTCACCCAGCCGTGCCATTCCCACGTGCTTCTAAATGGACAGCAGAGCCAGCAGAAACAGGCAGAGGGGAGAACACGACTTCAACTTGGTGTTTCTGGTGGATATGTTTTCAGACACCCAGAAGAACTGCGGAGAGACAGCTTTCTCTGTACAGCATCCCTCGGAGATGCTGCAGACTTGGTTCCAGGCCATCGCAATAATGCAAACATCACAGGAAACTGGGTCACACAAATGTGTTGGTTTCCCGGTGCATATTAAAATGTTTATGCTACATGATAGTAGAAAGTGAGCAATAGCATTATGTCTTAAAGAACTCAATTATATACTTTAATTTTAAAATGTATTATTGCTTAAAAAAATGCCAACAAAATGAGCACATGCTGTTGGAAAAACGGCACCAACAGATCTGCTTGAAGCGGGTTCCCACAAACCTTCAATTTGGAAAAGAAACTCCATAGTATCCGTGAAGACATATAAAGCAAAGCACAATAAAATGAGGTGTGCCTGTAATATGACCGTCCAACACAACTAAACTTCCATCAGTGTTCCCACAAACACTGTATCCTCCTCAACACGTCACCAGAGGATGCAACCCCAGTACCTTGAGATGGGGTACACGGAGGATTTGCTCTTCCATTAGTAGACAAAGTGGATCGAAGCTTAATAAAAGAAACTAAGTGAATGAGATAAAGCTACGGAATTTTGTGAGCACAGCAATTCAGTGAGTCACTTCATTTTGCTAGATCTTCATTTCTGAAATGAGTTTTAGACAAAATAACTGACATCAATTATCAGGCCAGCCCACGAAGTACAGGTGAGCACAGGCATTGCTAGAAGTCACAACCAATACACAACTGGGAGTAAGCGCCTTACCACAGAGAGGGAGGCCCCGAGGCCCATCTCCCTGCAAAGCAGGTGAGATGTCCAAACTGCACTTCCAGACCTGGCCCATAAAATGAGATGGAGTGTGGAGATCACAAAAGTAGGTACCTACCTGGAGATGAGCTAACTCTAGATTTTTCACAGGAAAGCTAGTTTCATGCCATAAGATATTAAAGCTCTTCCTTACCAGAAAAAAACCTGATACGAAGCAAGACAGGCTGTATTTCCTGTGTTCTAAATTATCGTGGGAACCTCAGTTACATCCTCTCCTGCCACGTTTTCGAGCTTGGAGGTAAGAAAGAGGTAAAGTAAACAGATGACGCTGTAAAGGGATGAAAGGTAAGTAGAAAAGAGAAACCAACTGAAAAAGCAAAAAGGCTCCTTGTCATCTGCACAAAGCACTTCCTGCTCTGGGTTTCCATCATGCCTTTTCTGAGAACCACCACCTCGTTTCCTGATCCACTACTGTCCCATGCTGTGACAGGAGGACCATGACCACCAGCGCAAAGGACCACAGCAGAACATAAAGAGTGCAGGTGAGGAAAATGCGAACTTCGCCGTGGAAAGCAGGAACCACGTGAATTTCCCGTGAGTCACCCTCACTCCTTTAAAGAACGCTCACATATTTGATAATGGCTCTCATGAGCTGGGCCAGTGACAGGGTGACAGAGGGCATCTCCACCAGAAGAACCTCGGGTCGGACCACATGAGGGTGGGGACGTGGTATAGCTGACGTTTAGGTTGGCAAGGAGACTCTACCCAGGCTTGCCATCCTGGAATTTACCAACCCAAGAAGCTGGACACTGATGCTTTTTTTTTTTTTTTTTTTGAGACAGAGTCTCGTTCTGTCCCCCAGGCTGGAGTGCAGTGGCACCATCTCAGCTCACTGTAACCTCCACCTCCCGGGTTCAAGGGATTCTCCTGCCTCAACCTCCCAAGTAGCTGGGACTACAGGCGTGTGCCACCACACCCAGCTCATTTTTATATTTTTAGTAGAGACGGGGTTTCACCATGTTGGCCAGGATGGTCTCAATCTCTTAACCTCATGATCCGCCTGCCTCAGCCTCCCAAAGTGCTGGGATTACAGGCGTGAACCAGTAATCCGGCTGACACTGATGCTTCTTTTTAAAAGAAAACATTAACAGCGACATCCAGCACCTCTTTATTGCTCAGCTTGCTAACGAGCGGCACACCTGTGTTCCAGTGGTGAAATCCGTGTACTCAGCAACACAGTGCAGGCTGCAGGCTTCATCACATCCCCAGCACGGGACCTGTGGCAATCAGAGACCGGAGCTGCTTCCTGCCATTTCCAAGAATGAAAAGAAACAGAATTCACTAACATCTTAAAAATCCTTCTACAATGATTTTATTATAAATATGTTATTTTGGAATACACAAATACTGCATTCAAGACTATGGGCAAACTTGCTCTAAAGTAACAAACGAGGAAGAAAGGAACCAGGAACCATTTAGAAGGGAAGAAAAATACAGCAAAGACACCTGCATGCCACACACAGCGCCTTTCTCCCAGGGAGTAACAGGTTAACAGGGAACGTCACATTGCCCATGAGCCCATTCTACTCAAATAAGCTTTGAGTTTGGTAATTTGCACTTGTTCTGTAAACTGAACTGCTCCTCTCCGCGGCCGCAAGCAGCAGATGGGAAGACAGTCTTCAGACCCCAAGCATCAGCAGGAACGCTCTTGATTGTGTATCTGTGACTCTGTTCCAGGGCAAAGCTGTTCCCTATTTGCCGGAAGTAATGTCGGAGTAATCCTTCAGCACTCCAGCCAAGTGTTCGTTATGAGTCTTAAAGCGTCGCTTTTTCTGTGAAGCAGGCTTTTTCCTTCTCTGAATAGGGGCCTAAAGGAAAAGGTAAAAACAGTTAGAAACCACAGCTGCTCCGAGGGGTGGTGTGGTCAGGATATTCTGAGCATGACCAGATGCCAGCGGCTGAGGATGCCGGGTCTGGACCCTGCTCCTGCTCTGCCGCCCAGCAGCACACACAGGGCACAGCACACGCCCTGACCAGACCCCGGGCCTCTGTTCCCCTGAGATGCAGACGCCATCGGAAATGAAGGAGCAGGCACAAAAACCTATCAAAACGATTCTAGGCACTAAGTCAAACAAAAGGGGCGGTGAAGCCCTTCAGCTGTCTCTGTCATCAGGTTTAAAAACGTATCCACCATTACCGATTTTAAAAAGATCTGAAGAAAACATGGCAAAATCCTGAGAAAAGAGGGGCACATGAAGGTTTGTAATATTCTCTTATTCTTTTCTATATATTTCAAATATTAGCATCACATGATGAAAAAAATCAACAAATGAGACAATAATAGGAAATCATGAAGGGCTACAATTACACTCATTTGTGGAAAGAGATTGACAGTAAAGCTTCCCTTTTGGTGAGTCCTAAAAATTCACCGAACACACATCCCCACCCCACACCCCAGAAAGACACAGGTGACAAGCTACAAAGCATGACAGTGGACAAGGAAAGCGGGGAGGGGCACAGCGCTGCTAACAAGGGTGCTGGCGAATCATCCCCCTGGGCTTTGTTCTTGGACTACAGATTTTATTTGCTGATACAAGACAATGTAAAAGTCATCATTTAATGACTAACATCCCCTGAGCGCAGGATTTAGAAACTATACAGACAAAATATCTGGTTCCTAAGGGACCTGAAAGTCACAACAGCAGAACCAGGCACCAGGACGGCGAGGCTCACAGAGCAGGGGAGGGCCCCCCGTTCAAGTCTGAAAGGTTGTGCAGATCAAGGCGCAGCCTCCCTTTAAGAATGAGAAGGGCCTGTAGCAGCTTAGAGTCGGAGGGTGGGGAACACGCAGGCCCCTGGAAGGTTCCACATGGCTGGACCTCAAGAGCAGGACTGCTTGGGAAGAGCTGGGTGTGGAAAGGCACTCACAGGCCTGGAGCAGCACCGAAGGCAGGTCTGCAGCCCTGCAATACCTTAGATATGACCTGGGCTGCCCACACTGAAAAACAATGGCAGGGAACGACTCCTGCTCTTCAGAGGGCAGAAAGCGGAGCAGGCAACAGTTCCCAGGGCGGGGGATTAAGCTGCTTTGCTAGAGATTACGCACCACTCTCTTTGGTCCAGATTCCTGCATGGAAGAAATACCCTGTCGCTTCAGATATTCTTCAATTTTCTCCTCGTCCATGGAATCCACAGTGACACTCCTCCACAGTTTCTGAAATTCTGTACCAAAGAGACACTGGTTATTTTACAACACATTTTTACAAACTACAGCATCTTGATGATCAAAATCCAGGCTTCAGTGTTATCTCCTCTGGATCCAAATGAGCACATCTGAGATGTCATCATGAAACAAGTCAGGGCAAAACATCCATGTGTGGGACACGGTGCAGGGAAGGGCCTGGAGACAGAACTGCACCCACGCAGCCCCCGACAGTGGGGCTGTTTCTAGAGGCCGGCAAATAAGGGCTACTGCGATGGAGCCGCCCTGCTTTTCTGGGGAGGAAAGCCGTCGACACCCTCCTTTAATTCCTCTATTTGGGGCTAACAGCTTAGTTCCTGCTCAGCTCCCCTAAGCATGATACACTCATTCCTCTCTCACTGATAATAGAAAATAAGAAACGTGGAGGGAGATGGGAACTTAAGTTTCACAGAAATGAGGTTATTCAACAATTTATCTGCAAAAAAGACTACTGGAATCAAATAACCTGGGAACTGGTGACAAAGGAGGCATGAAAGAGAAAGGGGGGGGTGGCTGAAATAGAAGCACTGTCTCACCCCCGCTCTGTAACACAAGGAGAAGAAGTCCTGCCTGCATCTTGTCTTCAGAAACCTGTGGTCCCTCTGCCACATTTCTGCAACCAAGAGAGACCACAATTGGGAAGCATCCCAAATGAACATTATTTACATCTTACATTGTGCTCCTGAAGACAGGTTCTGATCACTGGTTTAATTATCAGCAGCTACTTTCAGACACAAAATCCTAAGACTTACGCACTCAGGAATGAAAAAAGGAAAAGCTCTCTGAGTCCCGAGGCTTCACAGAGCCTCCCGCTCACAACTGCCCCACACACTGAGGGGACACACCTTCCCTTCCTTTCTTCCCAACCCAGACCCTCACCCGGCACTGCCCTCCTTTTCTTCCAGAGTCATGAACTTCCCACGGTCCGTTCACAAACGATAAATGAAGTAGGCACCCGATACTGTGCTGGGCCAGATTTCTTTCCTTTCCCTCTTTCCTTCCTCCCTCCCTTCTATTTCATTTCAGTACACGCTGCATGAAGCAAATGATGCCCACACAGGCAGGACTCTGGTGATACTGTGGAAATCTGTTTTCTGCCACCTACCCTGAAGCTTTTCATTGCAGGTGACCAATGGCAAAAGTGGCAAAATCTACTACAAATAATTCAACCTGAGCACAAAGTTATTTAAATCCAAAATGTCTCTAAATAAGATTTTTTAATTTCCATAGACACATTAGGGGTTCTTTCTACATTAGGGGTTCTACACACTCACTGAACGTCCATCTGCACATATTATGGACATGACCTAACTGATAACTGTGTGCATGATTGTCTCAGCCTCTGTAAGCTCCTTGAGAGCAGGGAGCTCTATTTCCATCTGGTTCCATGACATTTGGCAATGTACCGAGCACGACAGGTCCTCAGTGATTTGACTACTGAATCTATGAAACAGCATCACTGTCTACTACAGCCCAGACATCAATGATTTGACTACTGAATGTATGAAATACCATCATTGTCTACTACACCCTAGATGAGACAGACTGTTTTTCTTTTTTTAAAATTTATTTATTTTTCAGATAGGCTCTAGTTCTGTTGCCCAGGCTGGAAAGCAGTGGCGCAGTCTCAGCTCACTATAACCTCCACCTCCTGGGCTCAAGCGATCCTTCCACCTCAGCCTTCTGAGGGGCTGGGACCCAGGTACATACCACCATGCCCAGCTAAGTTGTTTTTGGGGGGCTTTTGTGTAGAGATGGGGTTTTGCCATGTTGCCCAGGCTGGGCTCAAACTCCTGAACTCAGGCAATCCACCTGCCTTGGCCCCCCGCAAAGTGCTGGGATTATAGGCAGCGAGTCACCATGTCTGGCCTATATTTTTCCTTTTACATTTTTAAACTTTTTAAAAATAATTTTACACTAACAAAAGGGTTACAAAATGAGTACACAGAGTTCCGATATGCCCTTTACCCAGCTTCCCCTAATGTTAACACTTTACATAATTGTATAATTATTGAAACTAACATGGATATATTACTATTAATTCATCAACAGACCTTGCTGAAACTTCAAGAGTCTGACCACCGATGCCCTTTTCCTGGCCCAGGATCCTGTAATCACCTGCCACATCTCTTTGGTCTCCTCCATTCTCTAAGTGTGGCCAGTCTTTGTTTCCCACTAGTCAGCTGTTTTATAGAAACTTCCATTTGGGTTTGTCTAGTATTTCCTCATTACTAGATTGAGGTTATGCAATTCTGGCGAGAACAACACAGTAACAAGCTTGTGCCCTTCTGGGGCAAAGTAGCAAGCTACATAGTGTCAACATGGACCCGGGTAAATGCAGACCATCAGGCAAGGTGTTATCTCTCACGTTTCTCTGTCATGAAGCTATCAGTTTTTCCTCTGTAGTTAATAATTAATTGGAGAGAGATTTTCAGACTATACAAATACCCTGTTTCTCATATTATCACTAATTTTATCATAGCATCCATTGGTAGTGCTTACCTACAAAAATGATTACTTCTAAGTACCTACTGGCAAATTATTTCCAACATTCCTTCCATATGTACTAAGTAGAATTCTACTATAATAGGTCGGGCACGGTGGCTCATGCCTGTAATCGTGCACTTTGAAAGGCCAAGGAGGGTGGATCATTCAAGGTCAGGAGTTCAAGACCAGCCTGGCCAACACGGCGAAACCGCATATCTACTAAAAATACAAAAATTAGCTGGACGTGGTGGTGAGTGCCTGTAATCCCAGCTACTCAGGAGGCTGAGGCAGGAGAATCACTGGAATCTGCAAGGCAGAGGTTGCAGTGGGCTGATATCGTGCCACTGTACTCCAGCCTGGGTAACAAGAGACTCCATCTCACAAACAAACAAACAAACAAAAAACCAAAGAACTGCTCTTTCTTCAGTTCACTGTTTGTTTGTTTGTTGAGGCAGGGTCTCACTTTGTCACCTAGGCTGGAGTGCAGTGGCACAATCTCGGCTCACTGAAGCCTCAACTTCCTGGGCTCAAGCAATCCTCATCCCTCAGCCTCCCAAGTGGCTGGGACTACAGGCGTGTGCCACCACACCTGGGTAACTTTTGTATTTTTAATAGAGACAGGGTTTCATCATGCTGCCCAGGTTGGTCTCAAACATCTAGACTCAAGAGATCCACCTGCCTTAGTCTCCCAAAGTGCTGGGATTATAAGCCTGAGCCACTGTGCCCAACCTCCAGCTTGTTTTTCAATTATTTAATTTAGCAGAGACTCGTGGATATTACTGTATAGATTTATATCTACATATTTATTACACAGATGATAATCCATGACAATCAGTAATTATTTTGTGGTTCAAACATCCCAGCTCTAATCACTTAAGATTTCCTTCATGTTGGTTCCTATGTCCCTGACTTGTTTCCTTTTTTTTTTTTTTTTTTTTTTTTCAGTTTTTCTTCTTTCTCTCACTTTCTGGTACTAAAAGATGTTCCAGGCTCATCTTGTATTTCCCCTCATTTGGAATCAATCATTTCTTCACGGATTCCTGACTCATTTTATTATAGAATGGTATTTAAAAACCAAGATCTACGTATTTTGGGTTTTAAAAAAATAGCAATCTCTTTTTTGAAAACAAAATGATCAAGGGACATCAAATTTAAAGGCAGACACTTCATTACGGCAGAAGACAGCCAAGTATCATGAAAGTCAGGTACCCTCTAAACTGTAAGGGTAAATAAAATCAGAACTGATTTAGAAATCTACTCTCTTAGCAGAAAAGAGGAGAAAACAGACTAGAATTTAAAAGTTCAGATTTGATCCTTTCATTTCAAAAGACCCTTCCTTGTCCCACGAGTTAAGAATAAAAAATTGTGTAACTGCCACAGAAGGGAAGAAAATGAGCCAACTTACCAATGAGGCTTTGCTTAAAATTCCCAAATAACGCACTCACGTTCTGCCTGTGCTTAGCCCTTTCCTGTAAATGCAAAAGTGGCACAACAGTGTGGTGCAGGCCTCAGAGCCAGACGGCCTGGCGGTGACCTCAGTTACCCCATTTCCTGCACAAAGTGGCACAAGTAACTTAATTTTTCTGCCTCCATTTCTTCATCTATAAAGTGAAGATAATAGTAATACCTGCCTCACTGAGCATGGTGGCTCATGCCTGTAATCCCAGCACTTTGGGAGGCCAAGACAGGTGGATCACCTGAGGTCGGGAGTTCAAGACCAGCCTGACCAACACGGAGAAACCCCATCTCTACTAAAAATACAAAATCAGCCAGGTGTGGTGGCACATGCCTATAGTCCCAGCTACTCGGGAGGCTGAGGAAGGAGAATCGCTTGAGTCCGGGAGGCAGAGGTTGCGGTGAGCTGAGATCGCACCACTGCACTCCAGCCTGGGCAACAAGAGCAAAACTCCATCTCAAAAATAATAGTATTGATAGTAACAATAATAATACCTGCCTCATAGAATAGTGAGGATTAGAGGAGTTAAAGCACTGAGAATAATGCCTGCAAATGAAACAACATTATCTACACCTATTACTGTTATCATCAACATCTAACACCCATCCTCATTTTCTGGGTGCTGGTGTCTTTAATAAAGGCAATATAAAACATTTAAAAAGAGGATTGGCTACTAGACACAAAGTGATCTCATTTATGTAAAGTAGAAGAAACAAAAATTCTACAAATTTCCTAAAAAGCAAAAACACATACATATTAAATACATCGTGAAGATGTGGAAAATACACACCAATAGGTATCCCCAGAGAAAAGAATATAGTTTACTTAGAGAATTTTCAATTTTTTGCTCTACAGACTTGACAAAGGTTTTATTAACAATATGCAGAAATATTTGTGTATTGCTAGTGTAAAATTTCACATAAATAACCTAAAAATAAGGAGGATCATATTTACTAATAATTCACGCACTTGCCACTTTTTCTCAGCCCCACATTAGGCTGTGGTGTTCTAGTGTTAGCATTAAGGTACATCTCTGCCATTTAAAAAACAAGGTAGGCCAGGCCCCGTGGCTCATGCGTGTAATTCCAGAGCTTAGGGAGATGGAGGTGGGAAAATTGCTTGAGCCCAGAAGCTTAAGGCCAGCCTGGGCAATATATCGAGACCTCATCTCAAAAATTTAAAAAATGAGCCGGGCATGGTGGTGCTCGCCTGTAGTCCCAGCTACTCAGGAGAATGAGGTGGGAAGAGAGCTTGAACCCAGAAGTTCCACATTGTGAGCTACAATTGTGCCACTGCACTCCAGCCTGGGAGACAAAGAGAGACCCTGTCTCTAAAACAACAACAAAACCAAATGCAGAATCTCAACCAGCAACACTCCATGCCTTCCTCCCTTTTCCTTTAACAACACGTGTTATTAACATGACTTTTTATCCTCAAAAGTGTCATTATATATCCACTTTGCAGTTCCAGAAAATAGGACATTTCTCGATTTACCTCACCTTCTAGTGATCTTACATTTGAAAAACTATCAAAATAATTTCTCTTGTGTGCTACAAAGAAAAATGCACCCCCACCCAAGATGTCCACATCTTAATCCCCAGTACTCGTGAATACATTACCATATATGGTAAAAAAGACTTTGGTGACTAAGAATCTTGAGATGAGGAGATCTCAAGATTTGGATTCTGAATTGGATGAATTAATAATACTGTTAAAATGTCCATACTATCCAAAGCGATCCACAGATTCAATTCAATCCCTTTAAAAATTCCAATGTCATTTTTCACATAAATAGAAAAAATAATTCTAAACGTCTAATGGAAACACACACAAAACAACTGATTAGCCAAGGCAATCTTGAGCAAAACAAATAAAATTAGAGGTACCACACTACTTCAAACCATATTATAATGCTACAGTAATCAAAAGAGCATGGGACTGGCATAAACAAAAGCCCAGAAATGAACCCATGCATTTACAATCAGTTGATCTTTGACAAAGGTGCCAAGAACATAAATAAAGGGTGTCAGGAGAATGAAATGAGACCACTGTCTCACACCATATAGAAAAATCAACTCAAAATGGATTAAAGACTTAAACATAAGATCTGAACCTGTGAAAATACTACAAGAAAACAGAGGGAATACAATACAACACTGGTTAGGGCAATCATTTTTTGGATTTGACCCCAAAAGTTCAGGCAACAAAAGCAAACATAAACAACTGGGATTACAACAAATCAAAAAGCTTCAGCATGGCAAAGTAAACAGAGTGAAGAGACAACCTACAGGTTGGAAGAATATATTTGCAAGCAACACATCTAATATGGGGTTAATATACAAAATACAGGGCAGGTGCCACAGCTAATGCCTATAATCCCAGCACTTTGGGAGGCTGAGACAGGAAGATTGCTTGAGTCTAGGAGTTCGATACCAGCCTGGGCAATATAGTGAGACCTCGTCTGTACAAAAAAATGTTTTAAGATTAGCCAAGCTTGGCGGTGCACATCTGTAGTCCCAGCTACTCAGAAGGCTGAGAGGATCACTTGAGCCTGGGAGGTGGAGGCTGCAGCTATCCGCGATTGTGCCACTGAATTACAATCTGGGTGACAAAATGAGATGCTGCCTCCAAAAAAGAAAGATATATGTGTATATATATATATATTTTTCCCATATATATGGAACTCAAAATAATAGCAAAAAAAAAAAAAAAAAAAAAAAACCTGATTTAAACAATTGGCAAAAGACCTGAATACTGTCTGAAAGTTCAGAAATATTCAGAAATCCTGAAATGTCAGAAATATTCAGACATTTCTCAAAAGAAGATACACAAATGAGGCCAGGCACGGTGACTCATGCCTATAATCCCAGCACTTTGGGAGGCCAAGGTGTTAGGATCATCCGAGGTCAGGGGTTCTAGAGCAGTCTGGCCAACATGGTGAAACCCCATCTCTACTAAAAATACAAACTCAGCCGGGCATGGTGGCAGGCACCTGTAATTCCAGCTACTCGGGAGGCTGAGGCAGGAGAATCACTTGAACCCAAGATATGGAGGTTGCAGTCAGCCGAGATTGCGCCACTGCACTCCAGCCTGGGCAACAGAGCAAGACTCCATCTCAAAAAAAAAAAAAAAAAAAATACAAATGACCAACAGATATATGGCTCCTCATCACTAATCATTAGGGAAATGCAAATCAAAACCACAATGATTTCCAATTGGGGCAGAGACTTAAAGGAAAACGGAGAAAGAGAAGTACAATGAGCCATCACTTCGCACCTGTGAGAATGGTTATCATCAAAAAGACGAAAGATAAAATGCACTGATGAGGATGTGGCAAAGGGGACACCTGTACACTGTTGGTGGAGATGTAAATTGGTGTAGCCATTATGGAAAACTGTATGGAGTCCCCCCAAAAAACTAAAAACTGGATTCTCATTTGATCCAGCAATCCCACTTCTGGGTATTTATTCTAAGGACTTGAACTTAGTACGTTGAGGAGATGCATGCACTCCCATGTTCACTGCACCATTATTTACAACAGTCAAGATAAAGACTCAATCTAAGTGTCTATCAACAGATGAACGGATAACAAAAATATAATATATACACACACAATGGAATACTATTAGCCTTAAAAAAGAAAGAAATTCTGTCATTTGCAACATGAATAAACCTGGAGAACATTGTTAAATGAAATAAGCCAGGCACCAAATGACAAAAACCGCATGTTTTCACCTCTACATGGAATCTAAAACAATCAGAACTCAACAGAAGCAGAGAGTAGAATGATGGCTACTAGAGGCTAGGAGAAGGGGAATGAGAAGGTGTTGGTCCAAAGAAAAAAAGAATCTTGAGAGGCAGGTTATTCTGGATTATTTGAGCAGACCCAATGTAATCACAAGGCTCCTTATAAAGGAAAGAGGCAGGCAGGAGAGCCTGAGTCAAGGCAGAAGCAGAGACCAGAGTGATGCTGGGACATGAGCCAAGAAATCTGGGCAGCCTCTGGAAGCTGAAAAGGCAAGGAAATGAATTTCCCCACGAGTATCCAGCAGGTGCAGCCCTCTTTATCCATTTAAGACTTCTGAACTCCAGAACAGTAAGATACTACATTTGTGTTGTTTTAAGCTGCAAAGTTTGTGGTAACATCTTATAGCAACAACAGGAAACTAATACACACTGCTTGAAATTTTTCTTTTTAAAAAAGTACTGGCCTGGCCAGGCACAGTGGCTCATGCTTGTAATCCCAGAACTTTTGGAGGCTGAGGCAGGCAGATCACGAGGTCAGGAGTTTGAGACCAGCCTGACCAATATGATGAAACCTCGTCTCCACTAACAATGCAAAAATTTAGCTAGGTGTGGTGGTGCGCACCTGTAATCACAGCTACTTACGAGGCTGAGGCAGGAGAATTGCTTGAATCCAGGAGGCAGAGGTTGCAGTGAGCCCAGATTGCACCACTGCACTCCAGCCTGGGTGACAGAGCAAGACTCCAGCTCAAAAAAACAAAAAAGTATTGGCCCGGTGCAATGACTCACACCTGTAATCCCAGTACTTTGGGAGGCCAAGGTGGGAGGATCACTTGAAGCCAGGAGTTCAAGACCAGTCTGGGCAAAAGCGAGACCTCCATCTCTACAAAAAAAAAAAATAAATAATAAATTGGCCAGACATGGAGGCATATGCCTGTAGTTCCAGCTAATCAAGAGACTGAGGTGGGAGGATGGCTTGAGTCCAGGGGAGTTCAAGGCTGCAGTGAGCTATGACTGTGCCACTGCACTCCAGCCTGAGCAACAGAGCAAGATCCTGTCTTAAAAATAAAAAATAAATTTTAAGTATAACTTAAGCAGGCAGGATTACATAAGACAAGTGCCACTTCATCCTCAACATTTCAACAAGTATTTCTTGAGAATTCTGTCACTACCACAGTATGACCTGCTATCTGGACATATGTAAAGAACAGGCATCGTCTGCCCAAATACGTGCAGCAGAGGCTGGACAGAATCATGCCGAGAGCTAACTGTGGCTAGAGAAGATGAGAAGAACTTGGCAGCACTTGCTGTTCTTGGTGATCCTGCTAAAATCTACACTGAGCAATTGCACTTTTTACTTGGGATAAACACCAGACACCAAAACAAGAAGGGGAGAAGCCATGGGGTAACTCTTTACCTTGAAAACAGCTTTACAATGGGAGAAACACCATATTCTTTTGAACAACTACTTTAAACTGTCCTTTTATTTTACTAATGTATAATTTATGAAAATTAAAATCCTGCACATTTTAGTGTACAATTCCGGAAGTTGTGACAAGCATATGGTCATGCTAACACCACAATAATGATACAGACAGTTCAGCAACCGCAAACCACCCTATTCTCCTCTGCAGTCACTCTCTCTCTCCACGGGCAGCCCTTGATCTGTTTCTATGGTTCTGTTTCCCAGGAATGTCATAAACGTATAAATAAAATCACACAGCATGTCCCTTTGGAATCTGGCTTCCCTCACTAGGCATGATGCCTCTGAGATTCATCCACGTTGTTGGAATGTCAGTCTTTTGTTCCTTTTCATTGCTGAGTTGTATTCCATTGTAAGTATGTGCCACAGTTAAGGGGAAATTAAGGGACAGTTAAAGACGTGAGTTGTTTCCAATTGTTGGTGGTTATGAAGAAAGCCAGTATAAATACTCATGAATTTTACATGAATTTGGGTTAACACCCAAGAGTGGGATGGCTGGCTCATACAGTAGTATATAGTACAATGTAGAGATCTATACCTACTATTTAGCTTTCTAAAGGAGGACACTGGACCCATGTCTCACATCATAAACAAAACTCCTAGAGGAAAAAACAGAAATAAACCTTCATGACCTTGGATTAGGCAATGGTTTAGACATGACACCAAAAGCACAAGCAGCAAAAGAAAAAAGATAAAGGATTTGATCAAAATTAAAAACTTTTTTTTTCTTTTTGAGACAGAGTTGCACTGTCACCCAGGCTGGAGTGCAGTGGCGCAATCTCAGCTCACAACCTCACCCTCCCAGGTTCAAGTGATCCTCCTGCCTCAGCCTCCCGAGCAGCTGGGATTACAGATGGGGACCATCACATCCAGCTAATTTTTGTATTTTTAGTAGAGACACGGTTTTGCCATGTTGGCCAGGCTGGTCTCGAACTCCTAACCTCGGATGATCCGCCCGCCTTGGCCTCTCGAAGTGCTTGGATTACAGGTGTGAGCCACTGTGCCTGGCCCCAAATTAAAAACTTTTATACCTCATAAGACACCATCAAGAAAGTGAAAAGACAACCCACAGAATGGAAGAAAATATCTGTAAAGCATGTATCTCACAATGGCCTTGTATCCAGAATAAAGAATTCTTACAGCTCTGTAATAAAAGCACAAAACAATTTTTTAAATGGACAAAGGATTTCAACAAACATTTTGCCAAAGGAAATATACAGATGGACCAGGTGTGGTGGTTCACACCTATAATTCCAGCACTTTGAGAGGCCACGGCAGGATTACTTAAGGCCAGGAGTTCAAGGTCAGCCTGGGCAACATAGTAAGACCCTGTCTCTACAAAAAATTTAAAAATTATAGTCAGGTAACGTGGCACACACCTGTTGCCCTAACTACTCAGGAGGCTGAGAAGGGAGGACTGCATGAGTTTGAGGCTGCAATGAGTTATGATCGCATCACTGCACTCAAGCCCAGGAAACAGAGTGAGACCCTGTTTCTACAGCAAAATAAATAAATAAATAAATAAATAAATAAATAAAAATAAAATATATAAATGGCCAATCAGCACACAAAAAGATGTTTGACATCATTAGTCATTAGGGAAATGCAAATCAAAATCACAGTAACATTTCACATCCACTAGGATGGCTAAAATCAGTGTTGGCAAAGGTGTGGGGAAAGCAGAACCTTCCTACATTGCTGGTGAGAATGTCAATTAATGTAGCTGCTTTGCAAAATAGTATGACAATCTCTCAAAAAGTTAATCATAGAATTACCACATGATGTAGCAATTCCACTCCTAGGTATATACCTAACAGAAATGAAAACACATGTCCACACAAAATCTTGTATAGGTATGTTCATAGCAGTATTATTCGTAACAGCCGAAAAGTGGAAAAACCCAAATATCCATCAACTGATACATGAACTGTGTATGGCCATACACTTTTTTTTTTAACTAAAAGCACTTAATGCTCTTTATTTCCCTATAAGCACTGCTATAGCTGCATCCCATGAATTTTGATACACTGTGCTTTCACTTTCATTTAATGCAACAACATTTTTACTTCCCTGTGATTTCCTCCTTGAACCATATGTTACTTAAAGGTATTTAATTTCAGGCTGGGTGTGGTGGCTCACATCTGTAATCCTAGTGCTCTGGGAAGCCGAGGTAGGCAGATCACTTGAGCCTAGGAGTTCGAGACGAGATTGGGCAACATTGCAACACTCCACCTCTACAAAAAAATACAAACATTAGCCAGGCATGGTGACACACACCTGTAGTCCCAGCTACTTGGGAGGCTGAGGTAGGAGGATCGCCTGTGCCCAGGGAGGACAAGGCTGCAGTGAGCTGTGATCATGCCACTGCACTCCAGGCTATACAGTGAGACTCTTGTCTCAAAAAATACATAAATGAAATTATTTAATTTCCAAATGGACAGTTTCCAAATATAGCTAGCTCTGTTATTGATTTCTAGCCTAATTCCATTATGGCCCACACAAATCATTCATGTATAGTTAGCCTTTGGTATCCATGGGGGATTGGTTCCAGGACTCCTAACAGATACCAAAATCTACAGCTGCTCAAGTCTCTGATATCAAATGGTACAGTATCTACATATAACCTATGCCTATCCTCCCATGTACTTTAAATCATCTCTAGATTACTTATAATGCCTGATACAATTTAAACACCATGTAAATAGTTATACTGTATTGTTTAGGGAATAATGACAAGGAAAACGTCTGTATGTGTTTAGTACAGACACAATTTTTTACCAAATATGTTCAGCCTATAGTTGGTTGAATCCGCAGATGTAGAACCAAAAGACATGGAGGGCCAATGGTACTTTCAATTCTTTCAAATACAATTAAAGTTTGTTTTGTGGGCTAGAATACCAGCTATCTTGGTGAACATTCCAGGTGCACTTGAAAATATAAGCACAGGGCCAGGAACAGTGGCTCATGCACGTAATCCCAGTACTTTGGGAGGCTGAGGCAGGTGGATAACTTGAGGCCAGGAGTTCAAGACCAGCCTGACCAACATGGTAAAACCCCATCTCTACTAAAAATACAAAAATTAGCCAGATGTGGTGGTGCATGCCTGTAATCCCAGCTACTCAGGAGGCTGAGGCAGGAGAATCACTTGAACCTGGGAGGTGGTGGTTGCAACAAGCTGAGATCACGCCATTGCACTTCAGCCTGGGCAACGAAAGCGAAACGCTGTCTCAAAAAAGAACAAAAGGAAAATACATGTACGGTATTCTGCTGCTGTGGGACACACTGCTCTAGAAATCCCAATTAGGTCAAATTAGTTGATGGTGCTCCTCCGTACTTCTATGTCCTAATTTTCCAACTACTTGTTCAATCAACTACTGCGACAGGAATGCTGTAGAGTCTAACTGTGGATGTATCTATTTCTCCTTTTAGTTTTATCAATTTTTAATTCATGTATTTAGAAGGCCTGTTGTTAGATACATAGGTATTTAGGACTATTACGTACTCTTGGAGAATTGATACCTTTACCATTATGGAATGTCCTTTTTCTTTTTTTTTATCTTTTTTTTTGAGACAGGGTGTGGCTCCAACACCCAAACTGGTGCAGTGGCACAATCATGGCTCACTGCAACCTCCAACTCCTCAGTTCAGGTGATCCTCCCAGCTCAGCTTCCTGAGTAGCAGAGACTACAGGTGCACACCACCACACCAGGCTGTTTTGTATTTTTTGTAGAGACGAGGTTTCGTCATGTTGCCTAGGCTGGCCTCAAGTGATCCTCCTGCCTCAGTTTCCCAAAGTGCTGGGATTACAGGTGTGAGCCACCATGCCTGGCCCATGTCCTTCTTTATCCTTGGTAATTTTCCTGGCTCTGAAGTCTACTCTGTCTGATATTAATATAGCCACCCTAGCTTTCCCGATAGTGTTTGCAAAGTATATCATTTTACATGCTTTTACTTTTAACCTATCTATATTTATTTATTTATTTACTTACTTTTCTTTTGAGATGGAGTCTTGCTCTGCCACCCAGGCTGGAGTGCAGAGGCGCAATCTTAGCTCACTGCAGCCTCCGCCTCTTGGGATCAAGAGATTCTCCTGCCTCAGTCCCCCAAGTAGCTGGGATTACAGGCGCACGCCACCACACTCAGCTAATTTTTGTATTTGTAGTAGAGATGAGGGTTTCACCATGTTGGCTAGGCTGGTCTCAAATTCCTGACCTCAGGTGATCTGCCCACCTCGGCCTCCCAAAATGCTGGGATTGCAGGCATGAGCCACCATGCCCCGCCCCTAAACTATCTATATTTAAAGTGAGTTTCTTCTCTTTTCTTTCTTTTTTTTTTTTTTTTTTTTTTGAGACGGAGTCTCGCTCTGCCGCCCAGGCTGGAGTGCAGTGGCGCGATCTCAGCTCACTGCAAACTCCGCCTCCCCAGTTCAAGTGATTCTACTGCCTCAGCCTCCTGAGTAGCTGGGATTACAGGCACGGGCCACCACACCCGGCTAATTTTGGTATTTTTAGTACAGATGAGGTTTCACCATGTTGGTCAGGCTCATCTCGAACTCCTGACCTGGTGATCCGCCTGCCTCGGTCTCCCAAAGTGCTGGGATTACAGGCATGAGCCACCACACCCAGCCTAAAGTGGGTTTCTTATAGATAGTATATACCAGACAGCTGCAGGAATTGATCTAAAATAAAAAAAAAAGTGTCCAGGCATGGTGGCTCATGCTTGTAACCCCAGCACTTTGGGAGGCCGAGGTGGGCAGATCACCTGAGGTCGGAAGTTCGAGACCAGCCTGACCAACATGGAGAAACCCTGTCTCTACTAAAAATACTAAATTAGCCGGGCATGGTGGCGTATGCCTGTAATCCCAGCTACTCGGGAGGTGAGGCAGGAGAATCACTTGAACCCAGTAGGCAGAGGTTGCGGTGAGCCGAGATAACGACATTGCATTCCAGTCTGGGCAACAAGAGCAAAACTCCATCTCAAAAAAAAAGTATATTCTAGAGTCTTGCTTTTGCACCCAAGCTGAAAATCTGTCTCCATCAGTGTATTTAAACCATTTACATTTAACACAATGATGAAAGTAGTTGGAATAAAGGCTATCATCTTCACCACTGTTTCTATTTGTTCCATTTACTCCTCGTGTTTTCCTTCTGTCTCTGTGTTCATTTAGGTTAGCTGGATATATATGTATGATTCCATTTTATCTCTGCTATTGGCTTATTATACTTTTCTCAAAAAATGTTTTCAGTGGTTGACCTAGGTCTACAACATACATAATCAGAGCCTAGCGTAGCGTAAGACACTGCATTTCATATGTCGTGTAAAGACATTAGAACAATATACTCCCAATTATTGATCACTTCTGACCTTTGAGCTAATGTGTCATAAATTTTATTTCACATAACATGCCCTAAACACAAAATATATTGTTAATATTTTTGATTTATGGTCATCTTTCAGAGAAATTAGAAAAACATTTTTAAATAATAAAAACTCTATCTCCAAGAAATTTATTTGTATAGATCCAAATGTCTAATGTCATACCCCTTCTTCCTGAACAGCTTCCTTTAATATTTCCAGTAGTGCAGGTCTGATGGCAACGAATTCTCTCCATTTCTCTTTCTCTGAGAGAGTATTTCTTCTTCATTTTTGAAAGATTATTTTTGCCAGATGCAGTTGCTCACACCTGTAATCCTAACACTTTGGGAGGCTGAGGAGGGCAGATCGCTTGAGCCCAAGAGTTCAAAACCAGACTTGGCAACATGGTGAAACCCAATCTCTACTAAAAACACAAAAAATTGATCAATTGAGCCCTGGAGGCAGAGGTTGTAGAGAGCCAAGACTGCACCACTGCACTCCAGCCTGGGCCACAGAGTGAGACTGTGTCCCAAAAAAAAAAAAAAGAGAAGAGAGGAGAGGGGAGAGGAGGGGAGGGGAGGGGAGGGGAGGGGAGGGGAGGGGAGGGGAGGGAAGAGGAGGGGAGAGGAGAGGAGAGGAGAGGAGAGATGATTTTTGCTGTGTATGGAACTCTGGGTTCTAAGGATTTTCTCCCTTTTGGCCCTCTAAAGATGTGCTGCATTATCCTTTGGTCTGCATGGGTTCTAATAAGAATCCTGCATTCTTTTTTTCTTCTGGAATTAGTCTCTTTCCTCTGACTGCCTTCAGTATTTTCTATCTTTCATATTCTGCAGTCTGAATATGACATGCCTTGGTGTTTTTCTGTCATTTGCCTGGTTTGGGGGATGATCTTGTTTGTGTTCTCTCAGCTTCACAGATCTTTGGTATCCATCATTAATTTTAGAAAATTCTTGGTCATCACATCTTCAAGTATTTCTTCTGCCCCGTTTTCTTTCTTTTCCTTCTCAGACTTTTAACTACAAATTCAGACCACTTGATACTGTCTCAGAGCTCACGGGTGATCTGCCCTATTTTTTTCACACTTCAGCTGTATTCAAGTTCACAGACTCCTTTGGCTACGCCAAGTTTAATAATGAGCTTGCTGAAGACATTTTTCACCTATGTTACTGTCATTTTCATTTTTAGCATTTATTTTATTTTCTTACAGTGTCTATCTCTCTGCTGAAATATCCTACCTGACCATGCAAGTTGCCTGCCTTTTCTACTAAAGATCTTAACATACTAAACAGTTATTTTCGATTCCATGTCTGATAGCTCCAAAGAATTTGGTCTTAAAAATGTCCTGTCTCAATAGTGTGTTGTTCTTCCTTCCTTCTTTTTATGCCTCAAAAACTTTTTTGAAAGCAGGATATCCTCTGTAAGACAGCTGAGACTGAGGTAAATAGTTTTTATGCCTGGGAAATGGGCCCGCCTTTCCTTCTGCCAGATCTTTAGTGTGTGGAGGTTGAGTCAATCTATTGTCAGGACAGGAACGTGGTTTGGAATTTGTTGCTGCCATGGTTACCCACAACGTACCACCAGCTTCGAACTGCGTAGGGTAGTGGCTGGTTTGCCAGAGGATATTTTCCTCAGAGTCTGTTTGACCTTCAGCTTTTTTGGTCTTCATTTTACACTGTATCTGAGCTGGCCTGCCTCCATGTTCCTGCGCCTCTCACAGATCTCCAGTGTCACCTGTCAGTCCACAGCTGTTAGCCTCGTATGGGTGGGAAGATTCTCTGATGTTAGGATTAAGCCTTGGTCTTGGGCAAACACTGTTTTCCTTGGTGGCTGGGGTGTGGCCTTCTCAGTGCTCCTGCCCTTTCTCCTCCACTAAAGTTCTGGGGCTAGCACATATTCCTGTCCCTCGCCAAGGACGAAAGACTTTTTTTCTGTTCTCTTTCCACAGTGGCTTAAGGCTCTTATCTCATAAGAGCAAAGAAGGGAAGGAGGACTGAGAACTTCATGCCTTTCCAAAAGGATCTGCTGTCCCCTCCTCCGGGGGAAGAGTAACGGACACTTTCTCAGTACCCACACCCTAGCCTCAATCTTTTTGGTAAGCATCCAATGAAATCTGTGGAGAAGAGCCTGTGAGTGGATACAAATTCCCCTGTGTCTGCAGCCCCCCAGGCGATCTCTGTTTCCTTGCTGGTCCACACTAAGTTCATTAAATTTTAACCGAATTCTCCTACAGGCTGTTCACTTTGTCTGTCTCAGGTAAACAAGTGCTCATGTCTTACCTTTCCATGGGGGTGCCTGTCTCTCCTTACAGTTTGGGTTGGGTGGTTAACCTGCAACCTCAGCTCACTGATGAATTCAAGAATATATCAACATCCAAATTCCTGGGGTTTGTTGTTGCTGTAAGGGTAGGAACGATGCTCTCTAGCTTTCTCCATTCTAAGTAAAAGCTAGAAGTCCCCAACTATCTGCTTTTTAGCCAAACGTTAAAGGCTATGTAATGAATATGCCCAGCTTTGCCCACTACAGGCATATATGAAAGAAAATAATTTCAGGTCAAACTTCCAACTCAGCAAGAAAAATACCTCTGTAATCCCAATAAAGCATGCAAAATTACTGTTTTAAAATGTATGCAATAGTCAGAATTTTACATGTCAAATTTATTATTATAGCTGTTGAAGAAACTATATCATACCAAAGAACAGTTCTGGTATTCTGATCATCAATTTGTTAAATTCTAATTTATCAACATGTGAAAACTGTATTCATTTCTTTAGAATAGGTATGACATATCTAATAAGCCAACTGTGTACTTCTCTCTGTATAACAATAAAGGCAAAATGGGAAAAAAAGTCCATATGAAAAACATACCTTTTACTCAGTTAATTTCATTCAATACACTTTCTACCACTGCAAAATTTCAGTTCCTTGAAGACTGAAATTACTTTGCCTTTCTACCTGATATGCACAGAAGCTTACATATTGCAGGCCTCTTATGACACAATCGCAGAGGTAATATTACCTACTTAAATAGTAGCAGCAATGGCCTAGAAAGCTGATCTGTATATTAATATACAAAAAGAATACACAACACTATAAATTTTCATGGCAGAATGGAACTGAAAGTACACTTAAAATTTTTTGACTTAACTATTTCCTTTTGTTTAAAGTCACTTGAGCTATTTTCAGAGAAAAACCCTGAATAAAAACTCTTCAATTTTTTTCAATAAAACATTTATACTTAATCCCTGCCTTTCGTTAGCTCAATGCTGTTGCAATATTTAAATATGACATCTACTATGTAAATGTAAATATATGACATCTACTATGTAAATCATTTAAATATGACATCTATGTAAAAGTATTATAGCTGCATAAATACTTAAGATGAATACTGGAACACAGGGGTATTTTAGAGGTACAATCTCACAGAATTTCAAATTTTATTACTTTTTAACACATGTGGGGACAAAATGTTCAGCTGACAAAGAGAAATAACCTGGCTTTCTTTAATTTTATAAAATGACTGAAATAAAATGAATTTTTAAAACAAGACAGTCTTTGGCTGGGCATGGTGGCTCATGCCAGTAATCCCTGCACTTTGGGAGGCCAAGGTAGGAGGATCGTTTGGCCCAGGAGTTCAAGACCAGTCTGGGCAACATAGCGAGACCCTGTCTCTATTTATAAAAATTAATAAAATAAAAAACAAGATACTCTTCATGTTCTATGAGGTTGGCAAAGTCAACTAAAAACACCCAATCAGTATTTGTGAGGACATGAAGAAATGGATTCCTTCTCATTCACTATTGTGGAGGTATAAATTGACCCAATTTTACAACAGACATTTGGTAAGGCATTAGTATTTTTAAAAATATGTCTATATTTTGATCCAGCAATTCAACCTCAAGAATATGTACACACAGCATTTATAACAGCAGAGAGCAAAAAATAAAACCAAAAAAAATAAATAACTGGCTGGGCACAACGGCTCACACCTGTTATCCCAGCACTTTGGGCGGCCGAGGCAGGTGGATCACTTGAGGTTAGGAGTTCAAGACTAGCCTGGCTAACATGGTGAAACCCTGTCTCTACTAAAACTACAAAAAATTAGCCAGGCGTGGTGGTGCATACTTTTAATCCCAGCTACTCGGCAGTCTGAGACAGGAGAATCGCTTGAACCTGGGAGGCAGAGGTTGCAGTAAGCCGAGATTGTGCCATTGCACTCCAGCCTGGGCAACAGAGTGAGACTTCGTCTCACCAAAAAAAAAAACAAAAAAACAAACACAAAAAAACCACTTTCCATCTGTGGAGTCTGGATGCCTGGGAATGGGCCAGAAAAAAATTGTTTTAGAGTACATCAACGAAATAGAATACCATATAGCCATTTAAAAAATAACTATCAGGCAGGGCACGGTGGCTCACGCCTATAATCCCAGTACTTTGGGAGGTCGTGGTGGGCAGATTACAAGGTCAAGAGATTGAGACGATCCTGGACAACATGGTGAAACCCCATCTCTACTAAAATACAACAATTAGCTGGGCATGATGGCATGGCACCTGCAGTCCCAGCTACTAGGGAGGCTGAGCTAGGAGAATCACTTGAACCCAGGGGTCAGAGGTTGTAGTGAGCTGAGATCCCAACACCGCACTCCAGCCTGGTGACAAAGCAAGACTCTGTCTCAAAAAATAAATAAATAAATAATGATCTAAAACAGCATGAGAACCCCAGAGCAGACTCAAAAGTGGTAGCTACTGTAAGAATCTTGAATTCTTAAGATAAAGGTGAAACGGTTTAAGCTTCCAGTAAGAAAAAAAGTTACCAGCAATGAGGAAAAAGATTGTCCATTAGAATTCTCAACAGAAACACCAAAAATCATAACATAACTGCAAAAAATCAGAACAAATGTGGCCTGAGACTCTAAACTGGCTTTCTTTGCTATCTGACTATATCAAGACTAGCCTGGCCAACATGGTGAAACCCCGTCTCTACTAAAACTACAAAAAATTAGCCAGGCGTGGTGGTGCATACTTTTAATCCCAGCTACTCGGCAGCCTGAGACAGGAGAATCGCTTGAACCTGGGAGGGAGAGGTTGCAGTAAGCCGAGATTGTGCCATTGCACTACAGCCTGGGCTGTACATACAAAATACATACAATACACATACAAAACTATAAAACCACTCTAGCACCGTGGGCACTATTTCATTTTTCCGATACTAATAATAGTTAACATTACCATGTTCTTACTTTCTACCAGATTCGGTTCCAAGTTCCAAGCACTTTTACTTATATTCACTCATTTAATCCTCAAAGACAATGAGGTAACAATACTATTATTTCTATTTAACAGATGAGGAATCTCAGAGAGAGGTTAAGTATCTTGCCTTGGCTAGTAAGGGACCGAGCTAAGATAAAACTTACATTGAGTGAATAAATCTTTTTTAGAGTAAAAAAAAATAAATTAAAAAAAGATAAAACCTACAATCTAACTCCTCAGCACCGGCCTCTTCCCCACCACATTTATACCACCTTTAAATAAATAAGCTCTTGACTTAAGGAAAGAAATGCCTTTGAAAAATAAGATGCATGCCTAGGTCCAACTACTCTGTGTTCACTTCTACACTAGATTAAAAAATTACTACACAATCAACTCTCTCCTTGAGCTAAATCTCATTTTAGGACAAGTGCTTCTATTACAGACAGAACCCTCAGTGTGCCTGGAAGTGTGCGCATTCAGAGTCCCTCTCTATGGCTAAGGCTGCCACCTAGTGGAACAAAATGAAAATCTTCACACAAAGCATAAAGCATTCTGAGGCATAACAAGAGCAGGAGGGAGAGACTAATGTTAAAACGTGTCCATTTTCAATGGGTCTTCCCTGGAAACACATTCCTTATATCATTAACAAAAACTTGTTTTGTTTTGCTTTTTATTACTGATTTACGTAATACTGGCACTTTCAAGTAAAAGACTGGTGGTACCTTACCCGAGGTTCCTATAAGTGGCTATTCCCTCTGGTGTCTCTACAGCACTGTGTGAACACCAAAATGACAAAATGCAAACAGCTGAACTACACTTCCTACGCCATTCTACCCGCTCAGCCTGGAAGGCCAAGGACAGCAACCTCATTCACTGTGATCTTCCTTCCACCACCGAGTGTGCAGAATGACAGGAGCTGAAAAAAGGAATCTGAAGACAGTGGGTCTCAATCTTCCTCTATTCTATCAACGTAAACTGGACCTTTAACCAAGTTCCCAACAAGGGGAAGTTTGTTCTCCAGGTGACACTTGATAATGTCTAAAGATAGTTTTGGTTGTCACACTGCAGGGAAGCTAAGCTACTGGTATCTAAACAAGCCAAGAATGCTGATCAATGTACTATAAGGCACAGGACCACTCCTCACACCAAAAAAAAAAAATTACTCAACCCCAAATGTTAACACTGCCAAGGTCGAAAGCCCTGCTTAAATCCCACCATCCTTCTTCAGAGGGACACAGATCAGTGAAAAATACCAGTTTGTAAAAGTAAGCTGAGCCTACAAACCCAATTCTATTTAACATATATAAACAAAGTATTTTTGGCAGTCTTTTAATACGCTTTTCTAGGAATATACAATGTACAGAGAATATAGCATTATTTACCTTGATAAATCATAGAAGAAATGTACTTTGTATTTTCAGCACTTTATGAAGAATTCTTTACCACTTAAGGAAGAGACCAGTTATGAAATCTAAGTTGCCAATACATCATAACTATATTAGCCCATCGGTGGCTATCATCTTCATGGTGACTCTACAATAGAAAGGTATACAGCTGTTTCACTTCATTCCATTTACATTCTAGGATAACTGCCTGAGCATTTATACATTTTTGAATTTTTTTTTTTTTTTTTTTTTTGAGACAGAGCCTCGCTCTCTTGTCCAGGCTAGAGTGCAGCGGCACAGTCTAGGCTCACTACAACCTCCACCTCCCAGGTTCAAGTGATTTTTGTGTCTCAGCCACCCGAGTAGCTGGGATTACAGACACACGCCAGCATGTCCGGCTAATGTTTGTACTTTTAGTAGAGACGGGGTTTCACCATGTTGACCAGGCTGGTCTCGAACTCTTGATCTCAAGTGATCGCCTAAGGCAGGCCCCACAAAGTGCTGTGATTACAGTCATGGGCCACCGCAACTGGCTGAAATAAATTTTTAAACCATAAAAAATATACTTTAAAGCATAAAAAAAATTTTAATTTATTCTTTACATTACACTTAGGGTTATTACACTGACTTTTTAAGAAAGTATATGTATCAGTAGGTTATATTATCTATGAACTTAATTTCACAAGAGCAAAGATGATGTTACAAATCATTTGTTATAAAAAGTGTTCACTGACTTTGGGAGGCCAAGGAGAGCAGGTTACCTGACATCAGGAGTTTGAAGCCAGCCTGACCAACATGGAGAAACCCCATCTCTACTAAAAATACAAAATTAGCCTGGCGTGGTGGCACATGCCTGTAATCCCAGCTACTCGGGAGGCTGAGGCACGAGAATCCCTTGTATCCAGGAGGCGGAGGTTGTTGTGAGCCGTGATTGCACCACTGCACTCCAGCCTGGGCAACAAGAGCGAAACTCGGTCTCCAAAAAAAAGAAAAGGTGGTCACTGAATCTGGGTGAAACAAAAACCACCGTAGGAATAAAACTAAAGTCCTTCCTACAGTCTTTGTCTTTGCTATTCTATTCCCCCTGCCTGGATACTCGCCTTACAGTCCCACATGTGGACACTATTCTGACCCCTGGCAAAGCTAGCTCCACCTCATTTTTCCTGTTTTGGCTCACTTCACCTTTTTTCAGAGGTTGTATCTGAACTTCACTACCCCCACCTTACCACAGAGTTCATTTATTTTCTTCCTAGCATTTCATACAATCTGCAATATTTTCAAATTTTGTATACTGTCCCCCTTCAGAATGGATTTTCAAATTTTGTATTATTGTCCCCCTTCAGAATGGAAGCTTTAAAAAGACAGGGACTGGTCTATCTTACCCCTATATTTAGCAAAATGACTAGGGCACTTAGCAGGAGATCATTAAATATTTCTCGAATAAACAGGCTCACGAATAAACATTAATAAACTGTAACAAAAATCCCAGAAATTGTCAACAAGGGAATAAAAAGACAACAGAGAATAAGAGAATGAAAATAAATTATACCATTTCCAAGTAAATGATGGGGAGATTACAACATATAATAAAGACAGTAAATGTAAAATGACAGCTGATTCAAAAGTTAAGGCCAGGCCGGGCGCGGTGGCTCAAGCCTGTAATCCCAGCACTTTGGGAGGCCGAGACGGGCGGATCACGAGGTCAGGAGATCAAGACCATCCTGGCTAACACGGTGAAACCCCGTCTCTACTAAAAAATACAAAAAACTAGCCGGGCGAGGTGGCGGGCGCCTGTACTCCCAGCTACTCGGGAGGCTGAGGCAGGAGAATGGCGTAAACTTGGGCGGCGGAGCTTGCCGTGAGCTGAGATCCGGCCACTGCACTCCAGCTTGGGCGACAGAGCGAGACTCCGTCTCAAAAAAAAAAAAAAAAAAAAAAAAAAAAGTTAAGGCCAGTCATATGCTATCTAGAAAGGAAATACTTAACAACAAAAAAATACAGAAAGAAAGTAAAAGATGGGCAAAAATATATCAAATTTTTAAAAAGCCAGAGGTTATGAAAGTCAGATGAGATAAAGTCGGACATCAAGGAAAAGAACGTTAAATACAATCAAGGGGGACACTTTATAATGATTTTGAACACAATTCCTAAATAAACTATGACTGTCAAGAACATTTATAAACTCAAAACTGCATGAAAATATAAAAAGCAGTAACTACAGGAAAAATAAACAAAAACATAAAAGTTGTGAGAGATTCTGATGTTTCCTCCGTCACTGCTTAGATTAAGTAGTCAAAAAATAAGTATGTATGTAGATGGTGATGACAGATTATATTTTCTGTTAAAATGAAAACACAACAAACAACAGAGATAAAATAAGTAGTTCACAAAGGAATAAGGAAAGAACAAATAAAAAAGCACGCCATAAAGAGAGAAAATAACAGTGAGAAAATTAAGTCCGAGGGCCACACTTTGAAAAACTGCACACTATTAAATTTGAAATTTTAAAATGAATGATTTTGTAAGAAAACACAAATTATCAAAATTGACTCAAAAGATAGAAAACTTAAGGACATAAGCAAATAAAACATTAAGAATGTTGCCAAGGGGCACCTGTGGTCCCAGCTACTCGGGAGGCTGAGGCAGGAGAATGGCGTAAACCCGGGAGGCGGAGCTTGCAGTGAGCTGAGATCCGGCCACTGCACTCCAGCCTGGGCGACAGAGCCAGACTCAGTCTCAAAAAAAAAAAAAAAAAAAAAAAAAAGAATGTTGCCAAGAAAGCAACTAGCACATTTTTAAGGAAACTACTATTCTCATAAGGAATGGGGAGGAGAGGAAGAAAAACTACTTTTCTTTTTGTGAACCCAGCATAATAACCATAATCAAAATCTGATAAAGCACACACACACACATTAATACAAAAAAAATCTAGAAATACATAAAGCCAAAGAAAGGTTATCCTAGGAGTGTAAGGATAGTTAAATATTAAGAAACTTAGCAGTACATTTCACCATATAGTAAATAAGTTAGCAACAACAAAGATCTGAAAAGATGCAAAAATATTTTCTCAATTTACTTCTGCATTATCTTCCTGATTTCTATGGCTACTTCATTAAAATAAAAAAATACATAGCCAATGTGTAAGATATATAAAGATATTTGCTTCAGCATTGTTAACGATTTTAAAACCCATTAATCAGGTACACACAGTGGAATATTAACCAGCCATACATCATTATGGAATATCTGTAATGCTGAGAAAGCAAACTAAAAGAACAAACATCAAATTATTTACAGAACTCGTTCCTGATTATATAAGATTTAACTACCAAGCATATGTTATCACAGGACACGCGTCACATATCCGTGATGCATGTTTAATTTCTGCATCACATATGCTGGAGTTTAATATTACTATTTTACTCTACATATTTCTATATTGTTATTGTTTTCTAGGGGGGAAAAGTGAAAATTCTCATTTTGCCCTTATGAGCTATGCAATAAAGAAATAGAAAAGAGTTTAGGCCAACAAAGGCCATATAAAATGACAAATGAAAACAGGGGTAATATTAAGGAAGTATAGATAAAAGATACACAAACAGGAAAAAGCAAAGTTAAAACAATGGTATCCACAGAAAGAGCACACAAGGGACAGAAAGTGACAGCTCAGTGTTCAGATTACAAGAACACATGGGCCTCCCACTGCTAAACACACAATGTACTCCTAAAATAACCCCAAAGAAATACTACTAAGAAATTCTAGAGCTTCATGTACACCCTTACAGAGCTACTGCAATCTCTTTCCTATCAACCACCCACCTCAAGTTAAACATCTGCTTACACAACAGACATGCTATGCTATGCTGCCATCTGCAGGGCAGACTTAACACTAAAATTCCCACTGAGAACATTTAAATATGTTTGTTGAAGGCATCAAAGTAAATGACTGAGAAACTAAAACTTAACTAGTGATACAACTATATTGGGAGAAGAGAGATAGGTATAAGACAGAGAAATGACAGTAAGTCACACAATGTTCAAAGTTGAAAAAAAAAATCAAGAAACAATAGCATAAGCATATTATTAGCAAATGGAAAAAAACTGAAGAACCCAAAATAGAACTAGTTAAGTAGTTGCCACAAAAGAAAGGGACTGCAGCTAGAGAAGGGAAAGGCACATCTGCCTTTTAGTACAGGATCTTACTCTCTATTTGAACTTATAATACTTGTGATAGGTTTTTTTAAGTACTGCAAATATTTTTCAAAATGAGTTAATTATGCCTAAGAATAAAGGAATTGGTTATTTCTTAGATTTTTTTTTTTTTTTTTTTTTTTTGAGCTCAGAAATATCTTAAATGGTTTTTAACTTTCTTTTTAAAGGCAGAGTCTCACTCTGTCACCCAGGCTGGAGTGCAGTGGCACAATCAGCTCACCGTAACCTCTAACTCCTGAGTTCAAGCTATACTCTTGTCTCAGCCTTGAGTAGCTGAGACCATAGGCATGTGCTACCAAGCCTGGCTAATTTTTAAGTTTTTTATAGAGATAGGGTCTCCCTTTTTTGCCCAGGCTGGTCTTGAACTCCTGGCCTGAAGCAGTCCTCCCGCCTTGGCCTCTGAAAGTGCTAGAATTAGAGGCATGAGCCACCATGCCCAGCCTTAAATGTTTTTAAAAGCAGGAAATATAAAAATTAGCCTAAAGGCAACATTGCAAGTAACGAAGACTAAAAGCAATATAAAAATCGCCAGGCAGTACTGAAGTCTTTGTTCAACAGGCACCTATCACTACAATGGATAGCATAAGTTCACTAAATACTTGCTTTGCTATATAAAAGAGCTTATTAGAAACAGCAACATCAAAGAACTGGAATATTCTGCACATTTTATTTAACATTTATTGTGAACCAATTACATGTAAGGTACTCAATTGGGATTTTCACAAAAATACAATTTCCTAAAACAAGTTCAGGGAAACTAAAGCCCTATCTACCAGAACCACAAGCCTGAATATCTATAGCCAGATAACAAAAGGAAAACTTAAGGTCACTGCACAAATCACAAAATCAATTAAATTGATGTTCAATTGTTTCCCTGCCATTTTATATAACTTCAAAAGTAATACAAATTTACAGTAAAATACCACATTTGCTAAAATGGCAATTAGTACTTCAATAATAAATTTTCATCACTAAACCCTTGTTTAACTAATGACAAATTATTGACAAAAAATTAAAACTGAAGTCCAAACATACGTATCATATACTTAGTAAGAGATTCAATATACAGCTTAGCATCCAACTCCACAATTTCCAGAAAGAAAAACATCACCTCCTTCCTTATTCAATTTGATAATTGAAAGATTTATAAGGTAAGAGAATACTATTCACCAATAAAAGTTTATTCTTTTTCCCATCCTGTATCAAGCTTTTGTATCAGGATATGAACTTACATTTGTAAAAGTCTAAAGATTAAAAGAAATAAACCCATTTGGTACAGCTGAGCTATAAACATAAGAAATCCTAAACTGCAATTGTAAGTATAATTAACCTAAAATCTTTCAAATCATGTATTTCAAATTGCATTCTAAGAAAAAATATGTTAGACACAGGGGCTATTGGCTGTGTTCTAAGACATGATAATGCTAAAAAAGCAATATTATAAGATTTAAATTATAATTGTATTATAAACATAAATTTTATCACCCTAAAATTGTAATATATTTGCAAACTAAAGTATAATACTGAAAAGCTCACCTTCATCCACAGAAAACTGACAGCTCTTATCATTGAAGAAAAGTATTTTCTTCTTATCGGGACGACTTACAAATAGTATCTGGTCCCCCAAAGCCTTAAAGATAGATAAAATAAAGATTTTTCAGTTAACTCCAAATTAACTCACCAAAAAAAAAAAAAAAAAAAAAATTTAAACAATAAAGAACTTTCATTTCCTTAACACACTCAGTGTACCACCATAGGGTCCACTGGATCCAATTTTAGTTTTAGTTTTGAAACGAGACCAAAAGTTTAAGAGACTCGACCCATACTGGAGTGCAGTGGCACAACCACAGCTCATGGCAGCCTCAACCCCCCACCAGGCTCAAGCAATCCTCCCACCTCAGCCTCCGGAGTAACTGGGACCACTGGTGCGTTGCCACCAAGTCTGGCTAACGTTTTTAATTTTTTGTAGAGAAAGGGTCTCACTATGTTGCCAGGGCTGGTCTTGAACTCCTGGGCTCAAGCGATCTTCCTACATCAGCCTCCAAAAGTGCAGGGAATACAGGTGTGAGCCACTGCACCCAGCCCCAATTTTAGTTTTTGAGTTTCTTTCTCGAGCAGTTCAATTTTTTAAAAATTGTATTTCCAGACTTGTATTCTTAGAGGTCTTCCAAAGAACAAAAATAAAATGTGTTTCGCTTAAAACAGAAAATTCAATCTCTGTTGCAATTACTATTTGGGTTCATGGGACTCTTTCACTAACCTAAGACACATAATAGAATCTTGGTGTTCTTACTTTTCCTCTATCTTGAGATATGTTGCTACTTACTCATCATTACCCATCAATTATTTCCAATTGTGCTTTTAAAATGCTAAAATAATAAGAAAATAGAAGAATGATTAAATTACCTAAAAATGTGATGCAATAGTGAAAGATATAGGCATCCTTCAGTTTTCTTGCTGCATTGCCCAAAGGATTACATTACAACTTTTCAAGAAGATATAAAAGATTGGAAGAGTCTTCTTCTTGTCTTTTAACTTTCACTGAGTACCCTTGACAAAAAAACTTTGTATTTTCTACCCTTGAGAGCAAACACAAGGAAACTGACCAAAGACATTTCACAATTATTAGATGAATCAAAATATGAATGCAAAAAGCCAAATAGCAGCACTCTGGACTATCTGGCAAAAATTCATCACAGGAATAAAGTCTCAAGCTATGGAGTCTTTAGATGACAATAACTCAAGTGAATAATCTCAAGCTTAAGAATCAACAAGTGAACAAAAATGCTTCTCAATACAAAATGGAAATGATATTCTCATCCCGCTATTCAACAGGAAGGTTATCATACAGTATTTTGTGACAAGAATTTTTATCATCTCACTTTGTTAAAAGGATATGTGACAGTATTCTTCTTTTTGAGATGTGTTTTCCAAAAACTGCTTGATACAGAAGTTTGCTGTGTTAAATTCTTACTAAAATCTCTAATAAAGCTATTTTCATCATCCCATTATTCTTACTTATATAAATTGTTCATAAATGACTTAAAGTAGTTTAAAAATAATAGTCCACTAGACCCAGGTGGTAGAAAGTCATAACTACAGGATGAGCAACCCAAATTCCAAAATCTCAAATCCAAAATCCAAAATTTTTTGAGTGCTGACATGACATGCCAAAGAAATACTTATTGGGGGCCGGGTGCGGTGGCTCACACCTATAATCCCAGCACTTTGGGAGGCCGAGGCAGGAGGATCACTTGAGGTCAGAATTTTTTTTTTTTTTTTTTTTTGAGACAGAGTCTCGCTCTGTCGCCCAGGCTGGAGTGCAGTGGCTCTCGGCTCACTGCAAGCTCTGCCTCCCGGGTTCATGCCATTCTCCTGTCTCAGCCTCCTGAGTAGCTGGGACTATAGGCACCCGCCACCACGCCCAGCTAATTTTTTGTGCTTTTTAGTAGAGACCGGGTTTCACCATGTTAGCCAGGATGGTCTTGATCTCCTGACCTCGTGATCCGCCCGCCTTGGCCTCCCAAAGTGCTACGATTACAGGAATGAGCCACCGTGCCTGGCCGAAGTCAGGAGTTTTGAGACCAGCCTGGCCAACATGGTGAAACCCCATCTCTACTAAAAATAGAAAAATTAGCTGGATGTGGTGGCAGGTGCCTGGAATCCCAGCTACTTGGGAGGCTGAGACAAGAGACTCTCTTAAACCCAGGAGACAGAGGTTGCAGTGAGCTGAGATCACGCCACTGCACACCAGCCAGGGCAAGAGAGAGACTCCGCCTCAAAAAAAAAAAAAAAAGAAGAAGAAAAGAAAAAAAGAAATACTCACTGCAGCATTTTGGATTTCAGATTTTCAGCTTTGGAATGTTTAACTGGTATAATGAAAATACCCCAAAATCTGAAAAAATCCAAAATCCAAAACAGTTCTGGTCCCAAGCATTTCAGATGAAGGATAGTCAAATTGTACATATGTAAAACAAATGAAAGAACCTGAAGGCATTGCTAAAAAATATTAAAGACATGAACAAATGAAAAGAATTCTGCGCTCATGTATTAAAAACTTTAATACAGTTACGACGGTAATACTACCTAAAGTTACCTACATATTCAATGTAATCCCTATCAAAATCCCAATGGCATTTTTTGCAGAAATGGAAAAATCCATCCAAAAATTTATATCAAATCTCAAGGGACCTCAAAAAGCCTGAAATGGTTTAGATCTGTGTCCCCATCAAATCTCGTGTCAAACTGTAATCCCCAATGTTGGAGGTGGGGCCTGGTGGGAGGTGACTGGTATGAAGGCGGATTTCCCTCTTGGTGCTGTTCTCCTGATAGTGAGTTCTCATGAGATCTGGTCATGTAAAAGTGGGTGGCACCTTCCCCTCTCTCTCTTGCTCCTGTTCTGGCCATGTAAGATGAGCCTGCTTCCCCTTCACCTTCTGCCATGATTATAAGTTTCCTGAGACCTCCCCATAAGCTGAGTAGACACCAGCATCATGCTTCCTGGAGAGCCTGCAGAACTGTGAACCAACTGAATCTCTTTTCTTTACAAATTATCCAGTCTCAAGTATTCCTTTATAGCATTGCAAGAATAGACTAATACATAGCCAAAACAATCTTGAAAAAGAACAAAATTGTTGATCTCACTCTTACTGATTTCAAAATATATTACAAAGCTACATTAATCTGGCCAGGCACAGTGGCTTACACCTGTAATCCCACCACTTTGGGAGGCTGAGGGTGGGCAGATCACTTGAGGTCAAGAGTTCGAAACCCGCCTGACCAACATGGTGAAACCACATCTCCACTAAAAATACAAAAATTAGCTGGGTGTGGTAGTGTGTCCATAATCCCAGCTACTCAGGAGGCTGAGGCAGGAGTACTGCTTGAACCTGGGAGGCAGAGGTTGCAGTGACCCAAGATTGCATTACCGTGCTCCAGCCTGGGTGACAGAGTGTGACTCTGTCTCAAAAAAAAAAAAAATTGTAGTGCTGGCATGAAGAAAGATATACAGGCCGAATAGAGGATCCAGAAATAAACTTTCACATATATGGTCAAATGATCTTCCACATGAGTACCAAGACTAAGACTATTCAATGGGCAAAGGACGGTTCTCTTCATCAAGACACTGTGAAAACTGGATATCCACATGAAAAGGAATAAAGTTGGACTCTTACACCATATACAAAAATTAACTCTAAATAAAGACCTAAATATAAGACCCAAAACTATAAAACTCCTAGAAGAAAACAGAGGAGAAAAGCTTCAAGGCATTAGATTTGGCAATGATTTAAACATGACACTAAAGGCACAGGCAACAAAATCAAAAACAGACAAACAGGAGTACAGCAAACTCAAAAACTTTGGCAAATTAAAGTGCACAATCAACAGAGTAAAAAGGCAACCTACAGAATGGGAGAAAATATTTGCAAATCATGTATCTGGTAAGGAATTAATATCCAGAATATATTTTTTAAAACTCCCACAATTCAACAACAACCAACCACCCAATTAAAAAATGAGCAAAGGACCTGAATATATAGTTCTCCAAAAATGACATACAATAGTCAACAAGCCATGAAGGTGCTCACATCACAAATCACTAGAGAAATGCAAATCAAAACTACAATAACCTATCACTTTGTTTTTGATACTAGCAATCTCAATCACCTATTGAGATTGCTAGTATCAAAAACAAAAAAAGAAAATAAGAAGTGTTGGCAAGGATGTGGAGATACTGGAACCCTTACGTACTGTTGGTGGGGTTGTAAAATGGTACAACTGTCAGGCGTCTGAGCCCGAGCCCAAGCCAAGCCATTGCATCCACTGTGACTTGCACAGATACACCCAGATGGCCTGAAGTAACTAAAGAATCACAAAAGAGATGAAAATGCCCTGCCCCACCCTGAATGATGACATTCCACCACAAAAGAAGTGAAAATGGCCAGTCCTTGCCTTAAGGGATGACATTACTTTGTGAAAGTCCTTTTCCTGGCTCATCCTGGCTCAAAAAGCTCCCCCATTGAGCACCTTGTGACCCCCACTCCTGCCCGCCAGAGAACAACCCCCCTTTGACTGTAATTTTCCTTTACCTACCCAAATCCTATAAAACGGCCCCACCCTCAACTCCCTTCGCTGACTCTCTTTTCAGACTCAGCCCGCCTGCGCCCAGGTGATTAAAAAACTTTATTGCTCACACAAAGCCTGTTTGGTGGTCTCTTCACATGGACACACATGACAACCACCACTATGGAAAACAGTATGGCAGTTCCTCAAAATACAAAACAACCTTATGATCCAGGACTCCTGCTTCTGTATCTCCAAACACAATGAAATACATACAGTCCCAGAGTTATTTGCACACTCATGTTCACAACAGCACTATTCACAATAATCAGGAGGTGAAATCAACCCAAATGTCCATCAAGGAATGCATAAAAAGAATGTATTATATAAATACAATGGAATATTATTCAGCTTTAAAAAGGAAGAAAATCCTGTCACAAGTACAACATGGATGAACCTTGAGAATATTATGCTAAGTGAAATAAGCCAGTCACAAAATGACAAATACTGGAAGATTCCACTTATATAAGGTATCTAAAGTAGTCAAACTCAAGTAGAATAGTGGGTACCAGAGACTGTGGGGAAGGGTAAAAGGGCAGTCATTGTTTAATATATATAGTTTCAGTTTTGCAAAGGGTAAAAGTTCTGGAGATCTTTTGCACTACAATGTGAATATACTTAACACTAGTGAATTGAACACTCAAAAATGGTTGAGACGTTATATTTCAGGCTGTGGCCAGGCGCGGTGGCTCACATCTGTAATCCTAGCACTTTGTGAGGCCGAGGCAGGCAGATCACCTGGCGTCGTGAGTTCAAGACCAGCCTGACCAACATGGAGAAACCCCATCTCTACTAAAAAAACAAAATTAGCCGGGTGTGGTAGTGCATGCCTGTAATCCCAGCTACTCAGGAGGCTGAGGCAGGAGAATCGCTTGAACCTGGGAGGCAGAGGTTGCAGCGAGCCGAGATAGTGCCGTTGCACTCCAGCCTGGGAAACAAGAGTGAAACTCCATCTCAAAAAAAAAAAAAATTCTTGTTGCATATTTTTACAACTAAACTTTAATTTTAAAAAGGAACCCTAAGGCAGGGCACAGTGGCTCACGCCTGTAATCCCAGCACTTTGGGAGGCCAAGGCGGGCGGATCACGAGATCAGGAGATCGAGACCATCCTGGCTAACATGGTGAAACCCCATCTCTACTGATAATACAAAAAAGTAAGCCGGGCATGGTGGCGGGCGCCTATAGTCCCAGCTACTTGGGAGGCTGAGGCAGGAGAATGGCGTGAACCCAGGAGGCGGAGCTTGCAGTGAGCCAAGATCGCACCACTGCACTCCAGGCAGGGCGACAGAGCAAGACTCTGTCTCAAAAAAAAAAAAAAAAAAAAAAAAAATGGAACCCTAAAAAGTAGCTAATTCAATATATCACCTTATAATTAATGTATTACATCGCAAATGCAGACTGGCCTAGCAGGACTGCACTGGCAGTTACTTTGTTAGAAAACCCCCACATAACAATTAAGGAGGGACAAGCAATCTGAAACAGTCACTGGCTTTCTCCATTCTCTTGTTTTCTTGCTTTTTGCACAGTCCTTTTTGTTCCCTGCTAGTGCTGTATTGCACACTTCTTCAAAGCATTGTATGATCAACAAAATTACAATAATATTTGTATCTCCACCAAGAACTGAAGAGGAAGCAACACAGATGAGATTTAATGTAGATGTGCCTAAGAACTACTTGAGGAATTTTTTAGGCTACAACATATCTTCACATTTTTTAAAGAAGAACAAAAATTTTGGGTTTCAAACAATTTGGAAATAAAGCCTGCCTGAAAATGAAAACCGACTGTGTGCTTTCATAACCCCTTCTACTCTAATTCTAAGTAAGGGAACAGAGCCAGTAAAGACAGATGTCAAACTAAATTTACATCACAAAATTATTTAAGATGGACTAAGCCATTATCAGATTATGGCACTGTTGTAGTTTAAAATGTAATGAAAAGCCTACCACATATAGTAACAGGAAAGCCCCTACCAAAATGGGAGAAAACAGCCATGCAGGAAACACACCTAGCACTCAACTGTTAGTCTAGGATTCAGTAGTCCCACTGAATTCAACACACTATACAGCACACAAAGTATCAATTTTGGTGACATGTCTTTATTGACAACATTTGTGCAGGTTAAGCTGAGACACTTTTAAGTTAAAAATCTTAGGAGGGCCCTGCTTCTGATAATGACCAAGTAGCTCCTAAAGGACCCAACCTCCCACAGAAAACACTATCAACTCTGGACAAGACATTTTAAAAATCAACTACCTAGGCCGGGCGTGGTAGCTCACACCTGTAATCCCAGAACTTTGGGAAGCTCAGGCGGGCAGATCACCTGAGGTTGGGAGTTGGAGACCAGCCTGACAACAAAATTAGCTGGGTGTGGTGATGCATGCCTGTAATCCCAGCTATTCAGGAGGCTGAGGCAGGAGAATCACTAGAACCCAGGAGACGGAGGTTGTGGTGAGCTGAGATCGTGCCATTGCACTCCAGCCTGGGCAACAAGAGTGAAATTCCGATTAAAAAAAAAAAAAAAAAAAAAAAAAATCCAACTACCTAAAGGAACTGAAAAGCAACCAAAAGAAAACAGGCAAAAAGGGGGGGAGGGGGGGTCTATACTCAGAAAGAAAGAGCACCGAGGGCAGGCCACAGTCAGTGCCCTGTGAAGCTAAAACTCAGTGTTTTAGCTAATCCTCAGTGTTTCTGCATTGAAGAACCAGGAAACAGCGTGGGGCAACCACAGCAACTGGAAAGTGAAAAAGGAAACCTTCGAAAAAGTCAGCCTAGCTACCCTGGGCTATGCATGAATGGAAAAAGATTCCGAGCAAAAGGGCTAAGGCTAAAAGAACAGAAGAGACATATCATATGCTACCTGCTGTAGGGTAGACAGGTTTGGAGTAACTGCCCACTTAACCACAAAACAAAACAAATAAAAACACTCTTTGGAGGAATGTAACAGAATCCTGAGTCTTTACACGTATTAATATAATTCACAAGGTCTAAGACCCACAGAAATGTATTAGATATATGAAGAAACAGGAAAATATGACCCATAAAAGAGACAGTCACTGCAGACCAGCTCTAAGATGACTCAGCTGTTAGAATAAGAATTTTAAAACAGCTATAAGAAATCATACTCAAGGGTGTAACAAAAGATACCTGTCACGAATGGAAAAAAAAAAAGAAAACGAAATTCAGCAAAGAAACAGAAACCAGAAGAACAATTTAAAAAGAAAGGCTAGAACTGAAAAATACAACTAAAAAAATTCACCAACTGGGCTTAACAAGTTGGAAGTGAAGAAGAAAAGTGAGTGAACTTGACAATGGATTAACAGAACAGGAAAAAAAAAAACTGAAATAAATAAAGAGAGCCTCAAGGACTTGTGGTACAAAACCAGAAGATGTGACATGTATAATTCCATTACCAAGAAGCAGAGGAGAGAAAAGGCCAAGTTTTCTTCTAATAGCAAATGAATGAACCTGCTTGATAAGTTAACATTAATCCTTAGCAATTGTGACAAATGAAAACAAGCAGCTTTCCCCAGTGAGTTTCAAATTTAAATTGGAAATGTAATCTGTACCAGTAGGACTTTCATAGGTAGCCCCTTTAGGACTTCAAAATAGCCAGGTTATTAACCAATACTTTTGTGTTTTAATGCCTCTAGTTCCTCAGGTAAGGAACATCTACTACTATTATAGAAGACACTCTTATTTACAAACACAGCTTACAAGAGAAACTCTACTGCCTTTGAGGAAAATTTTCCAGAAATATCCTGAACAATCAAACAATCATATAGCAACAGCAACAGGAACCCGTCAAAGTTACACAGAGATGGCTGCTCCCTTTCCTGCTTGGTGACACAAGACAAATTTCAAACCTTCAAGTGGCTCACTGTAACCCCATGTGTATATAATGGAAGCTTTAAAAAACAATTGTAAAATGTTTGATATTTCTAGAACCAAGAAGTCATTATTCATTCAAATTACATTAAGACACAGAAAGAAGAGAGAGATTACCTTGACAGCTTTCTGGGAATTGGGCAGTGCTTCTTCGATGTCTTCTAAAAGAATCCCTCCTAATCCTCGCTGGTCATGCTGATCTAAGAGCCTAAGTAGGGCCTTCTTATCTCTCACGTTGTACTTGGGCTTGAAAGCATACTTCCCATCTATTACTTCAATTTTGGGATTGTTGACTAAAGCCTGTAACAGTGATACAATTGGAGTATATTAACAAATGGAAACATAAATACGTTCTTTTTTTTTTTAAACGAGTCTTGCTCTGTTGCCCAGGCTGGAATGCAGTGGCGTGATCTCAGCTCACTGCAACCTCCACCTTCTGGGTTCAAGCAATTCTCCTGCCGTAGCCTCCCTCTCCTGCCTCCCTCCCTCTCAGCACCTGGGACTACAGGCGCGTACCACCACACCCAGCTAATTTTTGTATTTTTAGTAGAGACAGGGTTTCAACATGTTGGCCAGGCTGGTCTTGAACTTCTGACCTCAGGTGATCCACCTGCCTCGGCCTCCCAAAGTTCTGGGATTATAGGCATGAGCCACTGCGCCCAGCCCATATATACATTCTTAATTCTACTAATTATTTTAAAATACAACACTAGCCAATACAGTGGCAAATTAAAAGTACCTTATGAACACAAACTGGCAGGCCTAACATCCTGGACATCCAGGATTCCAGAAGAGTAGATCAGCATGGTGTTCACTTTTTATAAAAGAAACTGTGTTTTATTTACATAAATTCTTTGAAGAGAAATAAACTATTTTATCACAACTACTTTGAAAAAAGCTGAATCCATATTCTTCTAGAAGTCAAAATGGGTAGGAATCAATAAAACACCTAGTGAACTGAGTAGTGCCCACTCCGCCTGCAAAGTATAGCTTCTCACATATTGGCATTACAAAGTGAGAGACATTACCCGTACTAGTCAATGGTCTTCCCCATCTGCTATTAACTGGCACTGGCAGCTGTGTAACGAACTGAAAAGGACCAGACTAGTGCATACAAGAACTTTACCTATGTCAGCTTGAGAATGAAACTGAGTAGGAATGCAGGAATTACTGAATATAATTATGTTTCTAGTCAGTTCTGTTGTACAGCTAGTATCAGAAGGAAAGCTCTTCAAAAAGAGCAACCCTATATATTTTCTTCTGCAGCTGCCAGCCTGACCCTGAAAGGAGAGAGAGAAGAAACACAGGAAGAAGAAAAAAGGGAGAATAGAATAGTAAAATGATCAAAGTCATTGTTAACTATATGTTGGTAGTCTATGAACTCTCAAGGTTAGCTAAACCAGCAAATTTAAATGTGGATTACCATTGTTTGTACATCACTAATACAATGAGCTACAATTATGCTAATTAATGGTCATGCTACATTATAAAAGTCAAGACCTATATTTTGCGTGGTAAAAAAATAAATGAATTATATGTTAGGAATTTTACATTTGGATTCTAGAATCTCTCTCTGGTCCTAGAAAGTGGTCTTCTTAGTTTTCACTTCGCATTTAAATTCAAAAGCAGTGAACATGTGAATTTTTAAATGCTATTTATTTCCAAATTAGCATGGTCACTGACTGTACTGGGGTTTCTTCAAATGGTGTGTGTTCATACACAGCATTCACGACTTTTTTCCACATCAAGCCATAAGAGCAGTAATTATGCAACAAAACATCTTCCTAACCCTGCAGTATCTTATGCTTTAAATTTTCTAAAACAAAAACAATTCAATTTACAAGCATACAAATTATAAATCTGGCAATACAAAATAAGCATTAATTAATCTGTAAAAACATAAGTGGAACTGGTACAATGACTTCTTTACAACCTTTACACAGAAGTCTTACCTTTAACATTTTGAAATAGATACATAAAATTAAGTGAAAACCAACAAATCAATCTTACAAATGTGTACATTCAAAAAACAAAGACCCTACAACATTTCTTTTAAGAAAAAGTAAAAAGCATTATCAGATTTCACCATATTAAAACATTCTAGGCAAGGTGCGGTGGCTCACGCCTATAACCCCAGCACTCTGGGAAGTCAAGGTGGGCCGATCACTTGAGGTCAGGAGTTCAACATCAGCCTGGCCAACATGGTGAAACCCCATCTCTACTAAAAACACAAAAATTAGCCTGGCATTGTGGCGCATGCCTGCAATCCCAACTACTCGGTAGGCCGAGTCAGTAGTGAGCTGAGATCACGCCACTGCACTCCAGCCTGAGCAAGACTCTTTTTTTAGGCAAGACTGCCTTAAAAAAAAAAAAAATTCTAGTTACAGGAAATCTCTCTTGATAATCAACTAAATTCTTACCTCAGTCATTAGCCATTGTTTCTGCTTGAGTCCAATATCTAAATGTTGTGTTTCATCCAAAATTTCATCTAAGGTTAGAGGATGCGTATCTCCTCGCTGATGCCGTGTCTATCAAGTGAAGAAACTGTTATTAGAAGACAGTTTTAAAATGCTAGATGCATTAAATCATAGTTACGTGTACATAAATCTTCAGGAATGAAAAACATGTATTATTCCAGGTAGTATAATTATAGTGACGAAGAGCCACAGACTATGAAATCAGAACGGAGTTGAAACTCATTGCTCTATAAAATAAAAAGATAAACTGACAAAAAATATATGCAACTCATATCACCAAGAGCTAATTCTTCCTAATATTTCAAGAGCTTCAAAAACCTAACAAATAGGCCAGGCATGGTTGCTCACGGCTGTAATCCCAGCACTTTGTGGGGCTGAGGCAGGTGGGATCACTTCACGTCAGGCGTTCGAGACCAGCCTGACCAACATGGTGAAACCCCATGTCTACTAAAAATAAAAAAATCAGCCGTGCATGGTGGTGCATGCTTGTAATCCCAGCTACTTGGGAGGCTGAGACAGGAGAATTGCTTGAACCTGGGAGGAGGAGGCTGCAGAAAGCTGAGATCTGGGAGACAGAGCAAGATCTCAAAAAAAAAAAAAAAAAAAACAACTAACAGAAAATGACCCAAAGACAGAAACGTGCAGATTACAAAAATGACCTTAAACATAGGAAAAGATACTCAACTTTCACCAAACAATCCTATTTCTAGAAACTTATCCTACAGAAATACCAGTACCACATAGAAAAATGACTTATGGGCCGGGCGCAGTGGCTCACACCTGTAATCCCAGCACTTTGGGAGGCCAAGGCAGGCGGATCACGATGTCATGAGATCAAGACCGTCCTGGCTAACACAGTGAAACCCCATCTCTACTAAAAATATAAAAAATTAGCCACGCATGGTGGTGGGTGCCTGTAGTCCCAGCTACTCGGGAAGCTGAGGCAGGAGAATGGCGTGAACTCGGGAGGTGGAGCTTGCAGTGAGCTGAGATCACGCCACTGCACTCCAGCCCGGGTGACAGAGCAAGACTCCAACTCAAATTTAAAAAAAAAGAAAAAAAAAGAAAAGAAAAGTGACTTATGGTCACTGTAGCATTGTTTATAAAAAGAAAATATTAGAAATAACCCAAGTGTCCATAATCAGAAGATAGATTAACCACAGCACATCCATTCCACTATACTGATGTTCACAAAGTAAATGTAAAATTTCTCTATGTGCTAATTTGAAAAGATGTCCAGGACAAAGTAATAAGTTAAAACACATATGTATCATGCCTATCCAATGAACACACACACACACACACACACACACACACACACACACACACACGTAGATACCAAAAGCTAGAGCAGATGCAAAGGAACAGGAAGAGTGTGCAAAATGGCACAGCCACTGTGGAAGACAGTTCAGCAGTTTCTTACAACACTAAATACACTCTTACCATTTGATGAATCTAGCAATCATGATCCTTGGTATTTACCCAAATGAGCCAAAAAATTATGTACATACAAAAATCCACTAAGGTTGCTTATTACAGCTTTATCCATAATTGCCAAAAGCTGGAAGCAACCAAGATGTCCTTCAGTAGCTGAGTGGGTAAATAAACTGTGGTATATCCAGACAATGGAATACTATCCAGAGCTAAAACGAAATGAGCTATCAAGCTATGAAAAAAATATGGAGAAACCTTAAATACGTATTACTAAGGGAAAGAAGCCAATCTGAAAAGGCTACATACTGTATGGCTCCAACTACTGACATTCTGGAAAAGACAAAAACCACGGAGACAATAAAAAGTTCAGTGGCTGCAGGCCAGATGCAGTGGCTCACACCTGTAATCCAGCACTTTGGGAGGCCGACGCGGGAGGATCACAAGGTCAGGAGATTGAGACCATCCTGGCCAACATGGTGAAACCTCATCTCTACTAAAATACAAAAAATTAGCTGGACATGGTGGCACGTGCCTGTAGTCTCAGCTACTCAGGAGACTGAGGCAGGGGAACCACTTAAACCCGGGAGGCGGAGGTTGCAGTGAGCCAAGATCAAGCCACTGCATTCCAGCCTGGCAACAGAGCAAGACTCTGTCTCAAAAATAAATAAATAAATAAATAAAAATTTAAAAATTTAAAAAAGTTTAGTGGCTGCCAAGGGTTGCAGGGGAGAGAAGGATGAACAAGCAGAGCCCTGAGAACTATAGTGGTGGACATAGGCCATTACACATTTGTCCAAACCCACAGAAAGAATACCACTAAGAGTGAATGAACTCATGTAAACTATGAACTTAGAGTGGTCATTTGCCAGCATAGGTTCATCAACTGTCACAAATGTACTCTTCTGGTGCAGGATGCTGATAGTGGAGGAAGCCATGGGGGGCGGGGGGATGGGAGGGGAATGGATGAGAATTCTGTATTTTCCACTCAATTTTGCTGTGAACCTAAAACTCCTCTAAAAAATAAAGTATTTTTAAATAAGAAAAAAATATGTATGTTAAAAAACATACACACTATGAAACCTTGTATACAGGGAAGGGCAGAAATAAGTATACATTTGAACTTTGTTTCTGCATAAAGAACCACTGAAAAAGTCACAAGAAACAAATAAAAGAGGTTACCTGTAGGAAGCACAAGAGGGGAGAAAATGAGTGGCAAGACAGGTGAGAACAAGACTCCTTCAGTATACCTTATTATACTTTACTTCTTGTACAAAAAGATATGTCATTTATCCAAAACAAAAATAATTCTTCAAAAGAAAAAAAAAAAAAGACACCCAGGCTCCAAGTTCCCTCACATTGAGCAGGTTACTGAACCTCACTGGGCTTCAGGCAGGCCCTGGAAAACTAAATAACCAATTCTCCAAACTAGAAGGTACAGACAGCAGATAACGACATAAGCCTAACACACCACACAAAAGAACCATTCATTGAGCATTTGCTGTTAATTCATTCACTTATTCATTCAAATATTTAGTGGTAACTATTATGTGCTGAGAGTACTGCAATGAGACATACAATAAAATGCAAACTACTTCTGCCTTTAAGAGCTCCCAATAGAGGGGAGAAGCTAAACATACAAGCTACAAAGTTAGATATGGTCAGGCATAGTGGCTCACACCTGAATCCCAGCAAATTGGAAGGTTCAAGTTGGCAGGTTGCTTGAACCCAGGAAATTGAGACCAGCCTGGACAACATGGCGAAACTCCGACTCTACCAAAAAATATGCATATATACAAAAATTAATCAGGTGTGGTAGCACGCGCCTGTATCCCAGTTACTTGGGAGGCTGAGGTGGAATGACTGCTTGAGCCCAGGAGGCAGATGCTGCAAGTGAGCTGTGGTCATACCACTGCATTCCAGCCTGGGTGACAGAGCCAGATCTTGTCTCAAAAAAAAAAAAAAAAGCTAAGTATACAACTATCTGTCAGGAAAACATCCTCAATCAGAAAAAATGAAAGAGAAAACTGGACAGACCTTGAATGATGACATGATAACTAGAATACAGGGAAACGCCGGGCAGCTACAGTACAGCACAGTGGTCTCCTACATGGGGTGTACACACCCCAGGGGCACAAAAGTGGGTACCTCAGGATGATTCTTAAGAACGCTTATTAAAATTGTTTTTAATTTCCATTTAAAAGTTATGTTTTACTTAGGCTGGGCGCAGTGGCTCACGCCTGTAATCCCAGCACTTTGGGAGGCCAAGGCGGGTGGATCATGAGGTCAGGAATTCAAGACCAGCCTGACCAACATAGTGAAACCCATCGCTACTAAAAATACAAAAAATTAGCCGCACAAGGTGGCACACACCTGTAATCCCAGCTACTCAGGAGGCTGAGGCAGGAGAATCACTTAAACCGAGAAGGCAGAGGTTGCGGTGAGCCGAGACTGCGCTACTGCACTCCAGCCTGGGCAACAGAGCAACACTCTGTCTTGGGGGAGAAAAAAAAAGTTATGCTTTACTAATAGTGAATATATGGACTGACAAGAGTGGCTCCTTCACTTCATGTCAGGGCATCCACATTTCCAATTGTGATGTGCATGGAGGAATCCTGAGGCAGGCCTGGGACATGACAAAGGGCCCAGCAGGCGTGGCCTCACTCATTCCTTCAGTTTCAGGATTCCACAACACAGTGAGACTGGCCTGGCTATCAGATGGATTGCGGCGAATTTTTTTTTTAAAGACCTTTCAAAGGTAGACATTTTACAATGGTTTCACAAAGCTGTAAGAAACGAATTACAAATTTCTCCTTACAAAAAGGCAAAATGTTTCAAATCTGCTCAATATTCTACGATTATAGCAGCTATTTATAGTTTGCTAACAATTATTTTAAAAATAATTAAAATAAGCCATCTGTTCCTTCAAAGTAAAGCCGGCATTTAATGATGTGTAAAAGTAACTGCTTTTTGAAATAAATTCATGCCATGGAAAGAGCATTTTGAAAAAGACCGGGAAGTATTTCCATCATTATGTAATTTCTGAGTTTAAAAGGTATAAGAATAAAAACTGTCATATCTGCACATCTTAAAAATTTGATAAACTATTTTCTAAACTTATTATTTTCTTTGAGATGGAGTCTCGCCCTGTCGCCAGGCTGGAGTGCAGTGGCGCGATCTTGGGTCACTGCAACCTCCACCTCCCGGGTTCAAGTGATCCTCCTGCCTCAGCCTCCGAGTAGCTGAGACTACGGCGCATGCCACCACACCAGGCTAATTCTTGTATTTTTAGTAGAGACGAGTTTTCACCATGTTGTCCAGGATGGTCTCAATCTCCTGACCTCATGATCCACCTGCCTCAGCCTCCCAAAGTGCTGGGATTACAGGCGTGAGCCACTGTGCCCAGTCTACTTCGATAGTTTTATAGTACTTTGAGTGCTGTTTTATAATTTTTAAAAAAGTCTTCCAGACAAAACCTTTCTGAGTTTAAAATCAAAATTGTTGGTAATTTAAAAATTATAATCCATTTTGATATATTCTGCATAAACTGACATTTTTTTTGAGACGAAATTTTGCTCTTGTTGCCCAGGCCGGAGTACAATGGCACGATCTTGGCTCACGGCAACCTTCGTCTCCCTGGTTCACGCAATTCTCCTGCCTCAGTCTCCTGAGTAGCTGGGACTATAGGCGCGCACCACCACGCCTGGCTAATTTTTGTATTTTTAGTAGAGACGGGGTTTCACCATGTTGCTAAGGCTGGTCTCAAACTCTTGACCTCGTGATCTGCCCACCTCAGCCTCCCATAGTGCTGAGCTTACAGGCATGAGCTGCTGCGCCCGGCCAAACTGACTTTTTTTTTTTTTTTGAGACAGTGTCTCGCTCTGTCGCCCAGGCTGGAGTGCAATGGCCGGATCTCGGCTCACTGCAAGCTCTGCCTCCCGGGTTTATGCCATTCTCCTGCCTCAGCCTCCCGATTAGCTGGGACTACAGGCACCCACCACCTCACCCGGCTAGCTTTTGTATTTTTTAGTAGAAATGGGGTTTCACCGTGTTAGCCAGGATGGTCTCGATCTCCTGACCTCGTGATCCGCCCGTCTCGGCCTCCCAAAGTGCTGGGATTACAGGCTTGAGCCACTGACATTTTTTTTTTTAATGGGAGTTTACTAGCCAAATTGTCGGGATTAAAAAAATCAGTGTCATAATTTTCTAACAATGATTTATAACCCCCAAATGAATAATGCATACCCTCCCTCCAAAAACATACACGTCCAAATCAACCTGTGGCTGTGTTACCTTGCATGACAAAAGGGACTTCATTGGCATGATTAAACCAAGGATCCTTAAATAGGAGACATTATTGCAGATTTCCAGGTGTCCCTTAAAAGGGAAAGAGGGAGGCACGAGAGTCCAAGTGAATAGCAAGAGATGTGACAACAGGAGAGGTTGGAGTCAGGGAATGCAGGTGGCCTCTAGAAACTGACAGAGGGAAGGGATGCTCCCCTTGAAGCCTCCAGAAGGAACCAAACCTGCCTATACTCTGACTTTAGCCCAATGAGTCTGCCTTTTGGACCTCTGACTTCCAAAACTGGAAGAGAACCAATTTGTGTTGTTTTAAGCCACTAAATTTGTGGTAATTTACAGCAGCAATAGGAAACTTTTATATATATATATACACGCACACATATAACATATATTCACAAACATATACATACACACATTCATTCCTTTGAGATCTATAAATCTTTGTAAGGGTCTTTATTGCTAAGACATCAATTAAAACCAAGGTTCCAAACAAATTAAACTTAAAATGAGACCTTCATCGCTTTGTAAGAAAAGGCTAAATGAAGATGCTTGACACAGCACTCATTCAATCATACTGCTTTCAGTCAGGAAAAAAACTTCTTATACTGTTTTAAAAAATTATTTTAAAACAGTATATTTTACTTTTTATCTCTTTTTCATTTCTTATTTCTGTGTAAGCTTATAACATATACAACGTATTGGTATGGTAATACACTAGTATATGTACAAAGAGTAAGCTAAGAAAATTTTAATAGAGTTAGCCAAGCTGGGCACAGTGGCTCACATCTGTAATCCCAGCACTTGGGGAGGCTGAGGCGGGTGGATCACTTGAGATCAGTAGTTCAAGACCAGCCTGGCCAACATGATGAAACCTCAACTCCACTAAGAAGATAAAAATTAGCCAGGTGTGGTGGCACACACCTGTAAACCCAGCTACTCAAGAGGCTGAGGCAGGAGAATCACTTGAGCTCCGCAGGCAGAGGTTCCACTGAGCCGAGATTGCACTACTGCACTCCACCCTGGGAAAGAGTGATACTACGTCTCAAAAAAAAAAAAAAAAAAAAAAAAAAAAGAAGTAGCAGAGCAGTGCAGTAGACTTTTGGATATATGGAGCTGGAAGCACATAGCCTAAACTAGAAGGAATAATGGAGGTTAGTGTAGTTTTACTTGTCTAAGGACAGCCAGTATGAGCCTTTCAAAATATTATTCCATATTCTCTATTATCATAGATCTAAATTTGATCTATGTTCCTTTGTTTCCTTTACATTAAAAGCTTTTCTTCCCCATTACAATCAAACACAAAAGTACCAAAAGGCCAACCTAACCTGAAAATATAAGCAAAGAAGACTACCGCTCAAGAAAAATTAAAAAAATTACTAGCCTTGTATTACTGTTTTTAAATTAAAAATAAATGGAATTATTGGAATCAGAACAAAATCAATGACAGAAGTAATAATCAATGTATGAAAGCCTAACCATCTTCACTAAGCTTTGTAAACAGAAAAGCCAAAAATGCAGCTATCAAGTTGCCAAGGGGAAGCTACTGGATCAAAATGAGTGATGAGCAACAAAAGATCAAGAGAAACTGCAAATCCCTTCCTCACAGATCAGGAATTAAAAAGAAAAATGAAACAGTGCTTATAGAGAGTGCATAAATAATGCCCTACAACTAAAGACTTGATTTCGTTTTCAGCAAAGAAAACATCTTTGTTAAATTTCTTCCTAATTAGTGGATGAGTTTTGGTGTGCTGCCTTTCGTATTTTATTTCACTTTCTTATTTTTTTATCGTAAATTTGTAGAAATTGATTTTTGTAGATTGATCTTTATTTGGTAACCTTATTGAATTTACCTATTAATTCCAATAGTTCCCAGATTCTTCTAGCTTTTCTACATACTTAATCACGTCATCTATGGTTTCACTTCTTCCTTTCCAATTTTTATGTTACTACTTCCTTAAACTTCCAGTACAATACAGAACAAAAGTTCTGACAATTGGTATCCTTGTCTTTTTTGACCTAAAGAAAACACATTTGCTATTTCATCGTTAAGTATGATGTCAAATCTAGGTTTTTGTAGTTACCCTCTTACCACTGGGTTTCTCAACCAGCATTCCACAAAACCCTAGGGTTTCACAAGAAATCGTGATTTTAAAAAATAAACGTTTTTTTAACTTCTTACACCATGTGATGCTAGTGCTCACAGTAACAGGCAACTACTGAACAGCCAAACTAATGGTTTCATAAGGAATCTTTTAGCACCATGTGGTAGTGTGCAACGAGGGCTATGTTCACTTTGCTGAGGGCACTATCTGTTTTTGTTTGTTTGTTTCTTAAGGGACAGGGTCTCACTCTGTTGTCCAGGCAGGAGTACAGTGGCACGATCTCGGCTCACTGCAACCTCCACCTTTAGGGTTCAAACGATTCCTGTGCCTCAGCCTCCCAAGTAGCTGGGACTACAGGCATGCACCACCACACCCAGGTAATTTTTGTATTTTTAGTAGAGACGGGGTTTCACCATGTTGGCCAGACTGGTCTCAAACTCCTGACCTCAAGTCATCCACCCGCCTCAGCCTCCCAAAGTGCTGGGATTACAGGCGTGAGTCACCGTGCCCAGCCTGCCACTATCCGTTTTTGATGCAACAGGGGCAGTTAGGCCACTGATAATTGGTAAGCTCTATATGGCACAAACAAAAGCACAGTAGGCTGACAATGTCAGCAGCTCCCTTCCCAAATTACATCCTCCAACCTTCCTTCACACAGTGCCACTGACTTACAGGACCAAACAAGCTCTACTGCTATAACAGAAAATCTAAGGAAAACATTCATTCTAAACAAGGAATGTTTACACACCAAGATTCATCTGCCTCTTACCACTCTGAAATGTTGCAAAACATGGATTATGTAGCAATAAAAGTAAAATGTAGCCGGGCGTGGTGGCTCACACCTGTAATCCTACCACTTTGGGAGGCCAAGGTGGGCAGATCACAAGGTCAAGAGATCGAGACCATCCTGGCCAACATGATGAAACCCTGTCTCTACTAAAAATACAAAATTTAGCCGTGCGTGGTGGCACACACCTGTAGTCCCAGCTACTCGGGAGGCTGAAGCAGGAGAATTGCTTGAACCCGAGAGGCGGAGGTTGCAGTGAGCCGAGATCACGCCACTGCACTCCATTCCTAATGACAGAGTGAGACTCTGTCTCAAAAAAGAAAAAAAAAAGTAAAATATATTGTGAAGTTTTCATATTTTTCTCAACTTTCTCAGTTACTATTCCCTTTAGTTTTATAACATATTAGCATCTATGTCTTATACACATGTCTGACAGTCCAGTGTGATGATTTCTGAAGATACAATTTATGAGAGAAGAGAATTCCAAACCTAGGCCCAGGAACAATTCTAATAAGGCAAGTAATAAAGAACTATAATCTTCTGGGCCATTTTACTGCACCAGCACAGCAAGAAATAGAGAACAGTCCACCACACTTCAGTGAAAACTACTTATCAATGAACTTCACTAGGTTAGTAATCCAAAGTGTCCTATTCCAATGTGCAGCATCTGTGGCAAACAATTTATGACTCCAGCAAAACTGAAAAATCACTGAAACAGAAATCATAGCTACTGGACAAGTCAGGTACTTATTGGAATCTCAGAGTAAAGCTCTTCATTTTTTTGTTTTTGTTTTTAAATCACATTCAGTGAAAAGGCTCATAAAGCATGTTATTAGTAGCAGAATTTATTGTCCAAAAAGGGGGTATAGGGGGTAGAATCACACCACTGATGGGAACCTAATCATGTCAGCATGTTAAATGACAGTTAGTAAAATGCACAGCATGAGAAACTAAAAAGGTTCCACTCTCAAACAGTATGATAAGTTGACAAATTGATGACATGTCACATGATGCTAAGAGGTTTGTTTAATAAACTGAGAAACAGCTTGTTTATCCGGGCTGACAAACCAACAGATTTCACGATATATGTATGTCTTGTAAATTTTTTTAAACAATGCTGAATTTCAAGAATAATTTTTGTGCTGCAAAAAAACTACCATAAACAAAGGGCATGACATATTCAATGTGGTGTCTTCATATGTAGAAACAAGAAGTTCATCTTAGAGAAACTGCGTTGGCATCTACAGTGATGTTCCCCATTAATGGCTGGCTCACGGCAAGGTTTTACCTCTCTTGTTTAAAAAAAAAAAAAATCATGACATTGCTTTTTTCAGAGCAGTACTAGCATCAAAAATCCTTGGAAATGAAATTTAAGATGTCTTGAATGGGCCAGGTGCAGTGGCGCACACCTATAATCCCAGCACTTTGGGAGACCAACACAGGAGGACTGCTTGAGGCCAGGAGTTTAAGACCAGCCTGGCAACATAGTAAGACCCTATCACTATTAAAAAAAAATCTTGAATGATGTTTAAAAATGATTTGCTTTATTAAACACAGACCAGTATACTTGAGCACCTAAATCTCCTGCTACACACAGAAATCCAGTGGCTCAGCATAGGAGGTATTCTCAACAGAACGCTGAAGCTGAAAGTTGAATTACAGAAGTACTTTCAAGAAAATTGTAGGCCATCCTTTACTGAGTGCTCTGAAGATGAAGAGTGACTGCAGGAGCTAGCCTCTTAGCAGACTTTTAAAAATAATATGAACCAGTTGAACAAGTTTTAAAAAAATGTTTTGACTTCAAGTGACAAGACATTTGGATTTCAAAGGAAAACTGAATCTCTGGAAAAACCATGTGGCAAAGGAAACCTTATAATGCTGTTTGGGCTTGAAAGTGAGGAAGGATACCAGCAACTCTGAAGTATTCTCGAAAACCACCCGGAAGAACTAAAACACAAAATTAAACAATACTTTCCCCCTCTTTCAACACAAATGTGAACCTGGGTAAAGGTTCCTGTCTTATTTCAAGCTGCTGCCCAACTGAGAACAAATAAGTTGCCTACTTTGATCAGGTGAAAAAAGAAATCAAGCAGAAAATTTTAAAAAAGAAAAAAACTGAGGTTTCCTCTGCCTAAAGTACTGACTGGCATAAGAGTGGAGATCCTTTCTGGGGAGTAGGGAGCAACCACACACACAAACAGCGGGCTAATAAGTTGGGCAAAATAAATGCAAAGACAAAAATATTCTCCTGTCAAAAGAGCACTGACAATTATTATTAACTTATCATATCCACAACTTACTGATTAGCTTAATATATGTGAACTGGAGGTAGAGCAATTCTTTGCCTGGGTTCTCTGAGACCTGAAAATTATCTTAAGGGTTCCTCCAGAGTAAGAAGATTGAGAGAGGCTGCTCTATTGCATTGAGGAACTTTGCCTCTACTAATTTGCTACAAGTTTTTATCATAAATTGGTATTAAATTTTACCAGAGGCCAGACACAGTGGCTCACGCCTGTAATCCCAGCACTTTGGGAGGCCGAGGCGGGCAGATCATGAGGTCAGGAGATCAAGACCATCCTGGCCAACACAGTGAAACCCCATCTGTACTGAAAATACAAAAAATTAGCCGGGTGTGGTGGCACATGCCTGTAATCCCAGTTACTTGGGAGGCTGAGGCAGGAGAATCGCTTGAACCTGGGAGGCAGAGGTTGTGGTGAGCCAAGGTAGCGCCACCACACTCCAGCCTGGGCGACAGAGTGAGACTCCAACTCAAAAAAGAAAACCCAAAAAAAAACAAAAAAAACTTTACCAGCAACGTTTTCTACAACCACTAAGGTCATGATTTTTCTTTATTCTGTTAATATAAATTACACTAATTAATTTTCAAATATTAACCACTCATACATTCTTAAACTTTACTCCATCTCAATGTATTATCAGATCTATGGACATATATATTCATATCTTATATTTGAACAGATTAAATTTGTTCACATCTTTTTAAAAATTTTTACACCTGTGTTTAGTAGAGATACTGTCATATAATTTAAATACTTTATTTAAAACTGGAAATAGATCCATATTCTTGACCCAACCCTATTTCATTTAATGTCTATGGACTCCAGAGTTTCTCAATTCAAAAATAACTGTCAGAAGTAATTCAGACAGAAGTTAGGCCAGTGGTTCTCAAACTTCAGCATGTATCACAAGCACTTGAAGGGCTTTTTAAAAAAAAAGACTGTTGCTCATTTGGGAGGCCGAGGAAGGCGGATCACGAGGTCAGGAGATCAAGACCATCCTGGCTAACACAGTGAAACCCAGTCTCTACTAACAAAATACAAAAAAATTAGCCACGCATGGTGGCAGGTGCCTGTAGTCCCAGCTACTCGGGAGGCTGAGGCAGGAGAATGGCATGAACCCAGGAGGCGGAGCTTGCAGTGAGCCAAGATCGCACCACTGCAACTCCGGCCTGGGCAACAGAGCGAGACTCCGTGTCAAAAAAAAAAAAAAAAAAGAAAAGAAAAGACTGTTGAGCTATACTCACAGAGTTTCAAATTCAATGGTCTGAAAGGGGCCCAAGAATTTGCATTTCTAAAAAGTTCCCAGGTGATGCTGATACTGGTTGGAGAATGACACTGGAGAAACACTAAGCTAGAATAAGCCAAATTAACCCAGATTTTTCAACATAGTGTTTTACATAACAGACATAAGGAATAATGCTGAAATCAAGAGAAAAATCATTTTATCAAAAATAAAGTATACCCTTAATTTGTCATCTGAGAATTAAAGTGCTGTCTCATACGAAGAGGCATCCTAAGGGGATTTTCGAGATAACTTTGAGTGCTTTTAAAACTTACACCTTTAAGCAATAAAATTTGTTTTACATCAACTATTTCTGTAAAAATCCTCCTAAAATAAACCATAAAGTTCTTCTTTCATCTTAACCAGGTCACTGAACATAATTTAATCTTTTTTTGATGTCTCAGTTACTGTTCCAACGTAAATTACTGAGCTATGGTATCACAGTAACCATCTCAGGAGCTGGTGAGATGAGGGGGGCAGTTTGTCCCCCCGCTGCATGTTCTTAGTATTATGACCCTGAAGTTCCTGTATCCGCCTTTCATCTTTCTATTTAGCACTTTGTCCAAAGTTATCACTATCTGCTGGAAATCTCACTGTACCTATCTAATGCCTCCCATGGAACTTTTTCCACATAGCTTCTAAATCATTCTCATTCAGCAATTAAACAGTTTCCCTATTAAATAAATATACTATAAGGCGCATTTCTGTTGTCTTTCTTTTGCTTTCTTTCTAAAGGTACACAAGAGACAGTGGGAGACTTGCCAAGAATCTGTTTACAGATACCTTCCACATGTACGTCTTCCCTTTCAAAATAAGCCCTTCTCCTCTTTACCTTCCAGCTCCCCCCGCCACAAAAAAAGTACAAATCTCACCTCCACTCAGAATTTATGATACACAGCCTCAAGGAATAATAAACTCTAGGGACCCAAACAAACAGATAAGCCAAAAAAACGGTTTCAGGGAAGCATTCAAGAATAACTGAGGTGCCATAAACTATCCATTACTGGGCTTCTTGTCTTTTCCAGTCACATATTTTTCAAAGAGTTCAAAATATTTTGGCCCCTGCTGGAACATTCTAACATATCATAATCTGTGAGCAGTTGTTTAAAGTTTCCTTTAACAACCATTCCCCCGACAGTCCCACCTCCACTCAGTATTGTCCAAGAACACATTGCTATTAGGGAGGGAGTACGATAAAAGCAACGCAAAGAGAACACTGGTTAAAAAAAAAAATAGATAAAAAGAAATATTTTTTCAAGAATTCTTATTTTTTATGAGCGACAAGGTCTTGATGTGTCACCCAGGCTGGAGTACCGTGGTGCGACCTTGGCTCACTGCAATTTCCACCTCCCAGACTCATGTGATTCTCAGCCTCTCAAGTAGCTGGGATCACAGGCATGTACCAACACACCTGGCTAATTTTTTTTTGTATTTTTTAGTAGAGACGGGGTTTTACCATGTTGGCCAGGCTGGTCTCAAACTCCTGGCCTCAAGTGATCCACCTGCCTCAGCCTCCCAAAGTGCTGACAATACAGGTGTGAGCCACTGTGCTGGGCCGAGAGTTTAAATATAAGTAATTCTCAAAACTCATTCCTTGAATATTTATTAGCTTGAAGAAAAAGCATATTTAGAGAGCTTGAACAATATCAATTAGGGAGGCTGATTCCTTTAAATACAACAGAAATACTTTCTGGGACTGCCAAGTCATTCAAATTGTGCTATATAAAAGTCACAGATAAAAACTAAATAGAAATTACTTTAGATTGAGTGTGCATTACTCAATACGGTAGTTAAAATCTATGTTGTCAGATCATATCATTAAAGTTTTATTCTAATTAGTCAATTCTATAGTTTTTCAACAGTTTAATATTTCTACCTCCTACTGACAAAAAGATATGCTGTCAAACTGAGTAGTTTTAAGCAGTAGGTATCTCTTTCATTAATTACCCAAATAAAAATGTAAAGTTATTTCTGATTCATTCCCTTTTATTTATACCTAATAGCTGAAATCAGAGATCAGAAGATGCAGGAACACACATTTAAAAGGGAGTAACAGGCCGGGTCTAGTGGCTCACGCCTGTAATCCCAGCACTTTAGGAGGCTGAGACAGGCGGATCACTTGAGGGATCCCCTGAGCCCAGGAGTTGAAGACCAATCTGGGCAACACTGTGAGACCCTGTCTCTACAAAAAAAAAAAAAATACAAAAACTAGCCAGGCATGGTGGCATGTGCCTGTAGTCCCAGTTACTTGGGAGGTTAAGGTGGGAGGATCACTTGAGGCTAGCAGATCGAGGCTGCAGTGAGCCAGGATGGTGCCAATGCACCCTAGCCTAGGTGACAGAGTAAGACCCTGTCTCAAAAATAAATAAATAAATAACACAACTTTTCTCATATCCGTTGCTTCATATTTTAACTTATTTAATTTTTAATCTAATGTGACAAGCAGCACAGAAATGTTTAATTATAAAAATTGACAAATTACTGTAATTCTTTTTGAGCCACATAATTTTCATCTCAAATACCTTAGTAGTATCTTTCAGTATACATTCTATAATTTATTCCTCAGTGGTTTTCATATTATCCAAAATATCTGGTAATCTGTTTATTTGAAATTTAAAACAGAGGAGAATTTTATGATTCAAAGCAAGTTTGTTATGGTTAGTTGGTTTGACAATGGAGACTGGCTTTGTTAACAAGGAGATATTTTCTAAAAACTGAACAAGCTAAACCTTCATCCTAAAGGTTTTCACAAAAATACATTTTAAACACATAATTGTAATAAAAAAATTAGCAAAGCTATATTAAAATAGTATTTCTATTTTCTCAACTGCTTCTGAATATATCAGATTTTTAAAGAAAGTACCTATGAAGAGAGGGAGGGGAACTGATATAAGACATTTGGTAAGCCTTATGAAAGCCTTTTTGATATGCTTCCTAGAAGCTAAGAAAATAAATGGTTAAGCACTAGGTAACAAATCCTTTGGCAAGTTGGGTAGTTTCCATTCTTTTGCTTTCAATAAAACTGAAGAACCTAACAGAAGTATTAACTGATGGATGCTTGATGATAAAATCACTAGTGATTTTTGACATATAACTTGGAAGATTTTGATACCACAAAATTTCCATTAGAATTAACTTATATATTTGAACATTTATGTCTAAGCACTTAAAATCTACAAAATCTCAAAACAGGAAGAGATTTGCCAAACACAAGAACTAATGGAGGAAGAGAGGAGACAGCTGCATTCATTTCATTCAAGAATAAATTTCTGATACAAAGTGAATTTAATCAAAATTTTAATCTATGTATGTTATTCTAATCAACTGTGCACCAATAATAATTGGAAAAGTAATTCAAACCGTAAGTTATTTTTAACACTTAGAGCTTTATGGTCATAGGAAAAACATTTTAAATTTCAATTTATTTACATATTATTGTGGCAGAAAAGTTTGATAGATGATCAATAAATGATTTTAAAGATAAAAATACATAACATTTGGATAAAATTCAAAGGGATAACAGATGGGACATAAATATTCAAAGAAAAAATAATTAAAATTCCCAATCACTAAGGGAGTTTGTTTTTATACTTTTAAATAATGACATTTAGATTCTATTAGATAAATTTAAAAGTGATGCATTTTATTGAAATACTACAGTATGCCAGAAATTCCATATTTCTGGTCATCATTTAAATTTTTGCTTGAATAGTGCCACTATTTAAACTTCGCTAATATAGCGTAGTTATCATCTCAAATATGTACAAAGGGGTACACAGTTTTTCAAATTGTAGGGAACACATGCAAAAATTCTGAAGTTCACTTTCTAAGACAGACGAAGTTATAAGTAAGCCACATAGGGAAGTGAAGACCATATTAACAGAGTAACAAAAACATGGCACTTAAATGTCAGTCTCCCTCAACAAAGTGACAGCCCTGAGGGTGTGCATTCTTTTCTGGGTATTCCCACCATTAGTGCCCTAAATAGCAAATAGATTTTCATAACTGCTTACCATGTGGGGGAATAAATGGATGAAATGAATGAATGGTGAATACTTAAGTGTCAAAATATATTATTTAATAATGGGGAGTTATAAACTAACATATTTATACTATAAGTCAAATACAAGCCACAGAATTTAGACTCAGCTAGACACCAAGTCTATTAAATTACAAAAGAAAAGCCTTAGCACAGTTAAAAATCTGATATATATTTTAACCAACAGATGGATGAAATTAAAATAACAAATATAGTACTGTCTGACTTTTTCAAGAGATGCAACTAGTAACTAATTGTGACTAAGAGTTTGGCAGAAGAAGGGAGCAAATTTGAAATTACATCTTAGCTAAAAATGAAATCCCGCTTTAATAAATTTAGTTAAGATTCAAAGTTTTGGTCTGGCCAGGTGCGACGGCTCAAGCCTGTAATCCCAGCACTTTGGGAGGCCGAGGCGGGCGGATCACGAGGTCAGGAGATCGAGACCATCCTGGCTAACACGGTGAAACCCCGTCTCTACTAAAAATACAAAAAACTAGCCGGGCGCGGTGGCGGGCGCCTGTAGTCCCAGCTACTCGGGAGGCTGAGGCAGGAGAATGGCGTAAACCCGGGAGGCGGAGCTTGCAGTGAGCTGAGATCCAGCCACTGCACTCCAGCCTGGGCGACAGAGCGAGACTCCGTCTCAAAAAAAAAAAAAAAAAGATTCAAAGTTTTGGTCGGGCATAGTGGCTTATGCCTGTAAGCCAAACACTTTGGGAGGCTGAGGTGGGAAAATCACATGAGCTTAGGAGTTCGAGACCAGCCTGGGCAACACAGTGAGACTTCGTCTCTTCTAAAAATAAGAAAATAAGCCAGGCATGGTGGTGCATGCCTGTAGTCCCCGTTACTCGGGAGGCTGAGTCAGGAGGATCACTTGACAACAGGACTTCAAGGCTGCAGTGAGCGACGATCGTGCCACCGCACTCCAGCCTGGGTAATGGAGCAAGACTGTCTCAAAAAAAAAAAAAAAGATTGAAAGTAAAGCCAAAATCTTACATGATCAAAACTTAGTATTCAAAAAATACTAAATCTTCTACCAAAACATTAAATTCTAATTCTTTTGTGGGTCAATGTTTTTCTAAGACTTAATTTTCTCCTCCAAGATACAGAGAAGCCATCACACCATCTGCTCCAACTATGTACTTCTTACTTCTCACATCAATGGAAGCAATATCCTGAAAAATCAATCACATTCTCCCATTGGTTTTGCCAGACGGTATTCATTAAGAGGTGATATATCTACTGCCTAGGTACACTCTTACTAAGTGAAATGGTGAGCTTAAATTGTACCCTTGAGTTAATGCAGATTAAATATACCTTGGTAACTTGCCACAATGCCAAATTAATATAAGGTATAATTGGCATACAATAAAACGCACATATTGAAAATGCACAATTTTCATAAATTTTGGTGTATACAGAAATTTAACTTCTGAAAATCCTAATCCCCTTCTTTTGCCAAAAAGTTAAATAGGACTTTTATTTGAGAAAAGTACTTACCTTCATGTAATTCACAATCTTAGCAAGAACGCCAAACTTATATCCAGAGCTTCCTGACAGAGCTTTCAAGTTAAATGATCCATTGCTATGATCTGGAAATGAAGTTCAAAATAACATCGTCATATTATACGTGATTATGACTCTTGAGCAGCTAAGATAATTTTAATGCTGATAACATATTTCTTGAGTTTTTCATCTAGTATATTCTACCCCGTAAAATTTTGGTGAAAAATACAAAATCTTTGAGTATATATATTAAACTACAATTTTCTCACTAAGGGTAGAAACAAAGTATAAATCACTTAAAAGCACCAAAACACAATTATTTTATAAGTATCTTTATCATATTCTTTTTTATTATATTTTTTGAGACAGGGTCGCATTCCCATTGCCCAGGCTGGAGTTCAACGGCACAATCACAGCTCAATGCACCTTCGACTTCCCAGGCTCAGGTGATTCTCCCACCTCGGCCTTCTGAGAGGCTGGGATTACAGGTGCACACCATCATGCCTGGCTAATTTTTGTATTTTTTTTGTAGAGATGGGGTTTCGCCATGTTGCCCAGGCTGGTCTCAAACTCTTGGGCTCAAGAAATTCACCCACTTCAGCCTCCCAAAGTGCTGGGGTTACAGGTGTGAGCCACCGCACCGGGCCCCTTTCCCCTTTATCTCATTCTTATCTTAATTCTGATCAGACTCGCTCCATAATCAGAAGTACAGTTTATTAAACAAGCGAACAATACAAACCTCAATCCCATTAATAAAGCTAACACTAGGAGTCGATTACTTCTGAGGGATGAAAAGTTCAATTATTACATCAATTTCTGCTTACCAATTTAAGACCAAAAAAAAAAGGAATTAATGGAAACAAATAGAAAAAAAGATACCGCAATTATTTTAAAGTAAACTTTACAGATAAATTAGGAATAAAAAGCCATAGGCACTGCCACTGCATAAACAGGGATGCTTACTTTAAAAAGCATCACAGCACTGCCCACCCACTTTGAGAAACATCCCCCTCTCCTTCTCTATCTGGTGTGGAAAAACCTGTAGAAAAAAATCATTTGTTTCAGAACATCTATCACTTTGTTGCATTCTTATAGGCAGAAACCCTAATGTCACCATGCATCACAAACGCATTCCATTAGTCATAAGCAGGAACAGTAAAAAATCCATCATAAATACTAGAAAAACATTTTAGAAGTACACATTCTATTAGCAAGGCATGAGATCAGATATTATAAAGTTCCCATGTGGCTGATCCACAAAGAGAGAGGTTAAGTAAAAGGGGAGGGGAGAACCAATCTCTGGCACCAGATTGGTAATAATAATTTAAACAAAAGATTGCATTAGAACAACCACAAGTCAAATGTAACAATTGTCAGAGATCCAAAAGAACAGTTTCTAGATGGCAATATAATAATCCTTTGAGATTAGTGAAGTCTTTATTGAGTATGCTTTTTTGAGACTAAAATGAAAATTCATTTGCAATTTTCCTTTAAAACTAACTTTGTTACAATCTTAATTAATTGGCATACTGAAGTCTACCACGTTTCCAAAAGTAACAATAACATTAAGAATGCCTTAAAGTTGGGAGGCGGAGGTGGGCAGATCATGAGGTCAGGAAATCAAGACCATCCTGGCCAACACGGTGAAACCCTGTCTCTACTAAAAATACAAAAATTAGCTGGGCATAATGGCACCACCTGTAGTCTCAGCTGCTCGGGAGAATCACTTGAACCGGAGAGTTGGAGGTTGCAGTGAGCCGAAACAGCGCCACTGCATTCCAGCCTGGTGACAGAGCGAGACTCTGTCTCAAAAAAAAAAAAAAAAAAAGAATGCCTTACAGGTACTTTTCCATAAACTATTTCAATTATGAAATAATACCTACGTAGTTCATTTTCCAAAGGTGTTCAGCATATCTGTAATAATAAAAGTAACTTTATTATCTGCTAAACACCATGGTAAATACTCATATGTAATCCCTCCCAAAAATCCAACTTAAGAAGTATTACTGTCCCCTTTTAAACACAATAAAATTGAGGGTAGTAAGCAGCAAAGTAGATTCAAATCCAGTGTAAACCCTGTGATAAACAGCCTTCACACACAGATTATTCCATCTGAAACTGGCCATTTTGTCCAAGTACAGAAATCTGTGACTGCACAATTAATGTTTCCTTGTTTAAATTTAGTAAAATAATATTAAGCTTACCCCATACTGTACACAACTGGGAAGACTATGAAAAAAGAGATGACAATATATTAAGGACCAACACCACACAAACGGCCAATTATGAATCACATACAGTTGTGCTTATGAGACATGATGCTTATGTCTCTAGTATCTACTACTAACTTAATGTCAAGCTTAGTAAACACTCAATAAATATTTGTTGAATGAATGACTATAATACAGATATTTCCATGACTTCCTTTATGGCCCCAGAAACTAATGTGCCAGATTATTTTATTTATTTTATTTTATTTTATTTTGTTTTATTTTATTTTACTTTACTTTATTTGAGATGGAGTCTCTGTCGCCCAGGCTGGAGTGCAGTGGCACAATCTCAACTCACTGCAATCTCTGCCGTCTGGGTTCAAGCAATTCTCCTGCCTCAGCCTCCTGAGTAGCTGGGATTACAGGCGCCTGCTGCCGTGCCTGGCTAATTTTTGTAGTTTTGGTAGAGACAGGGTTTCACCATCTTGGCCAGGCTGGTCTTGAACTCCTGACCCTGTGATTCACCCGACTCAGCCTTTCAAAGTGCTGGGATTACAGGCATGGGCCACTGCACCCAGCCTTCATCTGTAATTTTAAAAAGCAAGTCTACATAGCATGTACCTGGTCTGCTGCTGTTGTAATAGCCACTCCCAAAATTAAAAACCTTCATTCTGTTGTGCTTAGACCACAACTCTAAATAATACACAGTAACTAAAAATACTCTTGTCTCTAAAGAGCCAACCTAGAGATCACTTTGCCATCTACATTTTAGAGACTATTTTTTGAAGGCAGGTAGTATATTTACCTAAATGAGCCCTTTTCCAACTTGCAGGGCTAAAAGTCAATTCTTTCCCTTCATAATTCCTCCTAAATCAAACCACCACATGGAAACAACCACTTCCAGAGGGCAAAAATTATATATGGAACAAGTAATGAAAGAAAAGGAAGAACAAGAAAATAAAAATATATGAGATTTTAAGCACACTTCCTGAAGGAAATATCAGGCTGGCAAACCTGGACTGTGTTTCCTAGGTTACTACCTCTCCCGACATTACCTTCCAGCCCTAGCACTGAAGTATTCACTGAAGGATCTGAAATTTTATAATGAAAAACTAAAGAATCATCAATTTGTTAGTAACTCACAAATTCCTATATAGGAATTTAGATTAAGAACAAAAAAATAAAGGAGAAGGGATGACAGTTGATACCCCAGACAGTTCTATTCAAGTTTATGAATGATTTACTCTTAAGGGTGGCAGGACTTAATGCAAATGAACATAGAGGAAACTGTCAGCTCCATTGTGGTTCGACCAATAGAAGCACAGCTCCATCTTGGCTGTGCACTAGACTGCATTACAAACAGACGATACCATCGCTTCAACAGCATCCTCTCAGACAAGAGGTAGGTTTATATGATCTTTTTTATTTAGTGGTACATGTCCTTATGATGCAATAGGAAAATATTTTACCCTGAAAAATCAACCAGAAAGCTTTGCTACTACTAAATATCAAGAAAAAGCAATGTATTCGTTTCACTGCTTGGTAGGATTTTATTATGAAAATATGAAGACTGCCTTGTGCTATTTGATAAGCACCCTTACCATCTGTGCCTTAATGGAAAATTCATTACATTTTACATGAACCTGATCTATATCCAGACCTTACAGTAAACCACAGCTTTTTATTTTAACTGGTTACTTGCTAATTTCATTTTCTCTGAGAGATTTCATTTCTGCAGTTTGGTCTGTCTTAACAAAGGATTTTTCTTAAAGAAAAACCTAGACCAAAAGCGAATCCCAGACTAAAGCTTTCTGATTCTATGTGCAGATGATATTGGCTGCTAAAAAACAGTTACTTATAAGAAACTTTGTTACATTTTTTAGAATATGAGAATATACTCCAAAATTATTTTTATTTTACTTTGAACGTAGATGCAGAGAATGCTAAGAAATTATCACAATTTTTATATAAAAGACCATAAAAGGTATCGCAAAATGGGCTGCATTATACTACAACCAAACAGATAATTTATACAGCTTCAGACTTCCTTAACATTTTAATTAAAATAATTCTTCACTGTGAAATTTACCTCTCATAATATACAAGTCACGCTATTAAACAAAAACCTTCTTAAATAGCCTTTCATTTTTGATATCAATTTATCACACCATTTAAATATAATATTGCAGTCATTCTTAAACTGATCTTCAAAATAAATACAAAGTAAGCCCTTTTGATAAGCTGCATTTTAAAACAAAAATATGTCCTAAGAAGAACCGGTTAAGAAAGGAGAGTAAGTACCTTTCTAGGTAACAAGATTATCTTCGTGGCTCAGAGCAATCGTTCATGTCTATTAAAAATTAGTATCAACTGCTAACCAAATTTCTAATTTTATACTATTCAAGCATGAAAATTTAGTTATTTACTAGATGTTAGAACTCCAGGACACACATACTATATCTGACCTAAAGAGCCAACTTCTGCCCTTTTATCTTGCCAGTAAGTTTATTTAATCTTTAAAGGGTTTGTGTTTTTTTCTTCATAATTTCTATTACTTTTCTTAGTCGGCATTCAGTTAGCCTGAGCAAAGTATCCCCTGCAAAATCCAGAGGTTGCTGTAACAAGATATTAGATCTGTCCACGTTCAGCACAGTGGGGTTAATTACCTAGAAACCATTTGTGCTTGCTACAGAAAGTACACAAGCACCAAAGAAAAGTCTCAGATAAAATAAAAATAACTTTGTCAAATAAAACAGTTAACTTACAACTCAAATTTCAGGTAAACTGTAAACAGAAACCCCTACCACCCACATTGTTTCAACACTCTTATCATCAGCCTACATTTTGCTAGGAATATGTCTATTGTTAGCACAGATGGAGACTCATTGCTATTTCACCAAACTGACTAGAGACATGGCCTAAGTTCCAGAGCTTAAATTAACTGAGTTGCTCTATATTTACAGGCTATTACAATTAATTGATCACATTTCAAAGTGATATGCTTAAAAGCACTTGAGAATTCAATTCAAAGGCTTTTACCATAAATACAGCAAAAGCATAATTTTATTCTCATCTGGCAACCCAAAGATTCCAGAACAGTTCCAAGTCCCATCCCCATCAACACTCCACTAGGGCCTTTGGAAATGGGAGAAAACATATCAAAATTAACATAAAACAAAACTAAAACACATACACTAAAAAAAATTATGTGATTTACTTTAAAGCTCCCCATTCCTGTAATCAAATTATAAAGCATGGGTAGGGAAGTCCAGAAAAAGACTGTTTTACTTTTTTTAAAAAAAAACACGATTTTCTCTTGTTTTTCATAAAGAATGTTTATAGCATTTGTTTAATATAAACTTACATTTTAATTTCAAAACTAAGTCTCAGGATAGGAGAAAATCCTAATGATATATTTCTCTTTTTTGGCGGGGGGGACGGAGTCTCACTCTATTGCCTAAGCTAGAGTGCTACAGTGCAGTGGCACAATCGTGGCTCACTGCAACCTCTGCCACCCAGGTTCATGAGATTCTCCTGCCTTGGCCACCTGAGAAGCTGTGATTACACACGCCTGCCATCACAACCGCTAATTTTTGTGTTTTTAGTAGAGATGGAGCTTCGCCACGTTGGTCAGGCCAGTCTTGAACTTATAACCTCAGGTGATCTGCCCACCTCAGCCTCCCGGAGTGCTAGGATTACAGGCCTAATGGTATATTTCTTTCTGCATGCTTAATTATGCCTAATCCATGAAAGTAAGATTTAGCCTTTACCCTAAATTAAACATCAAAAATTACTAGAGCTCTACCATACTCTGAAAGACGTGCCACACTAAATTTAAGGTGGTAAATGACTCCATATTACAGTGTTTACTTTTTTCAGATATGCCCAGAAGCTAACAAACAATCAATGTTTTGAGCCGTTCAGTTATCAATACACTCATAAGACAAATCATCATCATTTACAACATAAACCGGACCTATACACTTTCTTAAACTGCTTATACACTTCCAGCAAAGCATATAAGTGCCTTTGGAGGTAGCCTATGGTGTTACCCATAGTCATTACCACAAGCGTAATTTGTTTTGTTTTGGTTTTTTTTTCTGAGACAGGGACTCACTCTATCACTCAGGCTGGAGTGCAGTGGAGAAATCACAGCTCACTACAACCTTAACCTCCTAGGCTCAAGCTATCCTCCTACCTGAGCCTCCCAAGTAGCTGAGACTACAGGTGCAGGTTATCATGCCCAGCTAATTTTTATTTTTGTAGAGACAGGGCCTCCCCACATTGCCCAGGCTGGTCTCAAACTCCTGGGCTTGGCCAGGCACGGTGGCTCACGCCTGTAATCCAAGCACTTTTGGGAAGCCAAGGTGGGTGGATTACCTGAGGTGAGGAGTTCAAGACCACCCTGGCCAACACCGTGAAACCCCATCTCTACTAAAAATACAAAAATTAGCTGGGCGTGATGGTACACATCTGTAATCCCAGCTACTCAGGAGGCTGAGGCAGGAGAATCACTTGAACCGGGAGGCAGAGGTTGCAATGAGTTAAGATTGTGCCACTGCACTCCAGCCTGGATGACAGAGCCAGACTCTGTTTCAAACCAAAAGCAAACTCCTGGGCTCAAGTGATCTTCCTGCCTCAGTCTCCCAAAGTGCTGAGGTTACAGGCATGAGCCACTGCATCCGGCCAAGCATAATTATTATAAGCATTTTTATGTGTGAATAAAGTATACAGTCTAATAAGAATGACAGTGTTTCCTAATCCCAATTTGAATTTTTTGGAACCCAGAATACTCAATAAATGCATTAAATAGATACATAAACAACAGGCTTTAAGTGAAAGCAGGTTTATTAAGAAAGCAAAGGAATACTCAGCAGTACTTTATAAGTTTTATTAGGCTAAAGTTTTGTATTATAGTGCATCAAATAAGTCAATATTGATAGTTGATTTAACTAGATGTGTTACATTTTGAAAGCACAAAGGGATTTTATCTTTTTGAATTAAAGGAGAAAAGCCAAAAAAAAAAAAAAAAAAAAAGGAAAGGAATAAAAGAATGGTTTCTCCATACTACTCCATATTGTTGGCTAACAACAGACTTTTAAAAGAGCCAAGAATAAGGAATAGTACTTTTTATTTCTCCTTTTAAAAATAGATGATTTATTTAGGTTTCAAATAAATAATATATTCAAATGGTTGAAAAAAACAAAAGAACACAAGGTACAGGTTAAGAAGTCTCAAACATATCCCTGTGCCTCACTCTCCTCCCTATGGATCCCCATCCACACCATCATTGTGATTAATTTCTTGTAGGTCTTTCCAAGATTTTTGTACAGATACAAGCAAATAAGAGTATATATTTCCCCTTTTCCTATATACATTGTCCTACACCTTGTTTTTTTCACTTAAGAACATATCCTAAATATCTTTCCTAAAACTCAGTTACCTATGATTCAATTGTGTGGATATACCATATTAATTTAACCAGAAGAATAGTTCATTAATGGACACAAGTTAACCTCAAATAACTGAATTTAGTTATGTATCTGTCTGCCTTCCTGACTGCCTCCTTCTATTTTTGAGGCCAGGGGACCTGAAAATATTTTAAGCAGTTCACTTGTACCTCAAAAGTAGATAAGATATCTTTTTTTTTTTTTTTTGGAGATGGAGTTTCACTCCACGCTGGAGTGCAATGGCACAATCTTGGCTCACCGCAATCTTCGCCATCCGGATTCAAGCGATTCTCCTGCCTCAGCCTCCCAAGTAGCTGGGATTACAGGCATGCACCACCATGCCCAGCTAATTTTATATTTTTAGTAGAGACTGGGTTTCTCCATGTTGGTCAGGCTGGTCTCAAACTCCTGACCTCAGGTGATCCGCCCGCCTTAGCCCCGCAAAGTGCTAGGATTACAAGTGTGAGCCACTGTGCCCGGCCCATTCTAAAATGCCATTTTGAAATGGCAACTTGATCTTTATAAGTTCTCCCCAAAAGTCAATACAAACAAAAAAGGTCTACTCACAATAAATTAAAATACAAAGTAATGACTTCAGCATAATTTCAACCAGATCCAAGTTATAGATTTATATAGCCAATTTCTAGAAGAAAAGAAAAAACACTAAAGGGATATTATGTTAAGGAGACACAACTGAGAGGCACTTTTATTTATTTAAAATTGCTGCTGGGCGTGGTGGCTCATGCCTGTAATCCCAGCACTTTGGGAGGCCGAGGCACACGGATCACGAGGTCAGGAAATCGAGACCATCCTGGTTAACAAGGTGAAACCCCGTCTCTACTAAAAATACAAAAAAAAATTAGCCAGGCGTGGTGGCAGGCGCCTGTAGTCCCAGCTACACAGGAGGCTGAGGCAGGAGAATGGCATGAACCTGGGGGACGGAGCTTGCAGTGAGCCGAGATCACGCCACTGCACTCCAGCCTGGGCGACAGAGCGAGACCCCGTTTCAAAAATAAAAATAAAAATAAAATTGCTATAATAAGGCCAGGTGTGGTGGCTCACGTGGGTAGATCACATGAAGTCAGGAGTTCGAGTCTAGCCTGGCCAACATGGTAAAACCCTGTCTCTAGTAAAAATACAAAAATTAGCCAGGCATGGTGGTAGGTGCCTGTAATCCCAGCTACCAGGAAGACTGAAGCAGGAGAATCACTTGAAACCAGGAGGCAGAGGTTGCAGTGAGCCGAGATTGCACCACTGCACTCCAGCCTGGGCAACACAGTGAGACTCTGTCTAAAAAATAAATAAATAAATAAATAAAGACTATAATAATGTTACTTAAATCAATAGTAAACATTTTAAATTAACATTAACTTCACCAATAAGGCAGATTAAACTAATCTGAGAGGCAGAATGTAGGAAATGCTTCTCTCTAGTCTCTTTTCTCTATCATCTTTCTCCTCGCAGTTACTTCTAATGCCAGGTTTAGAAGAGAAGGATTCAAAAGAAATTTCCAGATTTTAAAAAGGGTTCGACCTGGAAGGCCTTAACAGAAAGTCTAAGGAATATTTCCATAAATGCTGGGGTGATCCTCAACTAGCCCAGGTAAAGTGACTGGACAGACGCCCAAGCAATTCCTTCTGCTCTTTGCCCACCCACACAAGTGCAGCGCACTGGGTTTCCCGAAGGGTCTGTTCTTCTCCCTCTCACTCTCATTAACTCTGTTCTTCAAAAATGACCTGAAACTCATTTACACTTAAGTAAAAATAATGTGTGCTACCCCTCACAGGAATATCTGTATTTTGGCAATGCTAAAAATCTTAAAGGATCTCCAAAAGCTGAGCATTTTTAAGGCATTTGAATGTGGGCATGTATGCATGACACCACTCTATTAGGGAAGCTGGGTCAAAGAGGACCTAACTTTTGTCTCCATTTAAATAAGTTTCTGGGCAGGCGTGGTGGCTCACACCTGTAATCCCAGCACTTGGGAGACCAAGGTGGGTACATCACCTGGAGTCAGGAGTTCAAGACTAGCCTGGCCAACATGGTGAAATCCCATTTCTACTAAAAATACAAAAAAAAAAAAAAAAAATTGCTGTGCATGGTGGCAGGCGCCTGTAATCCCAGCTACTTCAGGAGGCTGAGGCAGGAGAATCGTTTGAACCTGGGAGGGGAAGGTTGCAGTGAGCCGAGATCACGCCACGGCACTCCAGCCTGAGCAACAAGACTGAAACTCTGTCTCAAAAAAATAAAAATAAGTTTCTACGAGTTAATTGAATATTTGTGTGCATGCTGATGAGAATTAGAGGCAGCAACAAGCCAGAAGTTGAAGGGGCTGTAGCCTATTAGGATATTCACATTAGACAAGGGGTACCGCTTATATCATATTCTACATGAATGTCACCCCACAACACAATATAAATGGTGCTCCCTGGAACTGTGCAAGGTAGCATCCCTACTTTCTATAAGAAGTACTCTGAAGAGGAAATACAAAGGATAAAAGGATAAGTTTTGAAACGCTGAGTATAGTCTGAAAAAACTGTAATGTAATAGGAAGTTACACATCTCTGTTCCACACCATGTATTTCTGCATGATCCTGAACTAAAAGAAGCAACTGATTCTATTACTGCCCATCAGTCTGTCTCTAACTTCAAGACAAAGGGTCACCAAGTACGATAAAACAGGATTCTTAAATCCAAAAGAAAACATGTATTTAAGTCTTTACTCTGGCTCAGATCATCACTTTAACCTTCAAAATGCAGGAAAAAAGGAAGGAGGCAAGTCCATCCAGAGGTGAAGTGATTCACAAAGTAAACCTAAGAAAACAAAAACCTTAGAAAACATAATTTTATCAACCCAAAATTTTTTATTTATTAATAAAACAAAGAAATTTAAGGAATTATATTGTCATGGCTTTGAGTTTGGGGTGTGACAATAATACTGTGGTTATGTTTAAAAATAGAGTCCTCACCATTGGGAGATATATACCGAAATATTTCTAGGTGAATGATGTCTTGAATTTGCTTTAAAAAAGCCAATGGGGTGGAAGCAAACGGGTAGAGGTAGAGATGGGCCAAGAGTTGATGAATGAAGTTGAATTATAAGTACATGGGAGGCCGGGGACACACTGGCTCCCGCCTTGTAATCCCAGCACTTTAGAAGGCCAAGGAAGGTGGATCACAAGGTCAGGAGTTCGAGACCAGCCTGACCAACATGGTGAAACCCCATCTCTACTAAAAATACAAAAATTAGCCGGGCATGGTGGCGTGCACCTGTAACCCCAGCTACTCAGGAGGCTGAGGCAGGAGAATCACTTGAACCCAGGAGGTAGAGGTTGTAGTGAGCTGAGATCGCATCATTGCACTCCAGCCTGGGGGACAGGCCAAGACTCTGTCTCAAAAAAAAAAAAAAAAGTACATGGGATACTCTGGTTTCTCTTCAGATCATACAAATCTCTCACCCTTTACTAAAGATTTCTTTGAAGAGGAACAATTCTATGCCTTAACCCAATTTTTGAGGCCCTGTATCTACAAGGCTAGTAAGAAAAAAAAAATAAAGTACATGGGGTTCATACTATTTTGTAGTTTTCATTAAATGAAACACTCTCACACACAAGGTATCTCCAGAATTTACAAAAATATTTGGTACACATTAGGTAATCAATAAGCATTTGTTATAAAAATAAAATCCTGTTTACAACTAAGTAGTAAAGAAAAAGCATACAGAATGACAATCGATAAATTATTGAAGTGGAACTACATTTCTTCTCTTATTTCCAAAATGTTCTTAGTGCACAGGTTATTTTATAATTTTTAAAACCTAAGTGTTAAAATATCTGTTAGAGATCAAGATAGTAAAAACTAATTTAGTTCCTCATTACTGTAGTTCCATACTAACAAATCTTTGATTCTAACAGTCCCCATATAAGAGCTAACAAGTACCAGGTCAACAAGAGCTAAACTTAATTCAAGAACACTGAAACTTGAACTCACTAGCTTATTTTGTGAAATGGAACAATAATTTAATAACTGATACCTTTGGGAGGGCTGAATTTGTCTGTTTTCAAAAATATTTATGTCTATGGGTCACTTAGGTATACGAAACACTTAAGACTAACATCTGCAACCCCAAGATTAGGGTCTTTTCACAGACAACTCTAAGCTAAAATTTTATTATCCTCATTCTGAAAACTGGCATTATTTGGCTTTTCTTTCTCTACTATTTTTCACTCAGCCACTATTTCCTGATTCAGATCAACAGATAAACTGTCATCAAAGTTTAAAGGAGGGGAAACAGGAGACAGAAATACACTGAACCAAAAAGGTAAGAAGAATTCACAAGGCTAATGATAAAAGCTTTTCCAGGGGCAGTTTGAAGAACATAACCTTAAAACGCCAAGATTTGTTGTAGATAATAGCTCACTGACCACTGCTTTAATCAAGTTTTAAATCAATTCAGCTGCCTTTTCCCCTTCCATTAGCAGTTAATTTCTGTATAAGAATTTTTTTTTTTTTTTTTTTGAGACAAGGTTTCATTCCCATTGTCCAGGCTAGAGTGCAGCGGCACGATCTTGGCTCACCACAACCTGTGCCTCCCTGGCTCAAGCAATCTTCCTGGCTTAGCCTCCCAAGCAGCTGGGACTACAGGCACGCACCACCATGCCTGGCTAATTTTTGTATGTTTTGTAGAGACGGGTTTCGCCATGTTGACCAGGCTGGTCTTGAACTCCTGGGCTCAAGTGATCTGCCTACCTCGCTCTCCCAAAGTGCTGGGATTATAGGCGTGAGCCACCATGTCTGGCCTGAATCTTAAATAAATATATATATATATATATATATATATATTCATCTAGCAAATAATATACATTAAAAAACAGGGTATGGTTTACTAAGTACGTTGGCCCAGATATACAAAAAAATTCAAAACGACCATTTAGGCATTAATTAAGGAAGATTCATCTTGCCTATACAAATTTACTAAGAAATCTTACTACTGAGATTTGAATTAATAGATCTGTAGTTTGCTTACATAAATTCATTTTCTACCTTTTTTATAGATTCAAAAGAGCAATATAAGAAGTGGAATCTCTAAGAATGGCTTCCAGCCTCTGGAATGAAACCACTACCTCTGTTTATCAGTACCTTGGTTTTCAAGTTCAAAAAATTTACCCTTTCCATGACAACTGGAACACTGCCTGTTTTGTCATCCTGCTTTTATTTATATTTACAGTGGTATCTTTAGTGGTGCTGGCTTTCCTTTATGAAGTGCTTGACTGCTGCTGCTGTGTAAAAAACAAAACCGTGAAAGACTTGAAAAGTGAACCCAACCCTCTTAGAAGCATGATGGACAACATCAGAAAACGTGAAACTGAAGTGGTCTAACACTCTACAGAAGATGAACAAAATCTCTGAAAGCAGCTCAACCTCTTCCGAGAAAAAAAAATCTTCTGAAGCCAACTGTTGCTACAAAACAAATTCTGACTGAAAAGTTAAAAGATTTCTAGTACAAGGGGAAAAACAAGTTAAATATGCACTGTTTCTGTGTGTAGCCATGTCATTAAATATACAGTAAAACTTCAAAAATGTGAATTTATCAATCTGTTTAATACTGACACTTCGAAAACTGGATAAAAGATTCCTAGAGTTCAATATTAAACAGCAAAAGAAAGCTAAGCTGGAAAACACAAGCAAGGCTAATGATGCTAAGATAATTTTATACCTAACCAATTCACGTAGACCAAAAAATAGTGTGTTGGTAACAAAAATGCTATTTAAAATGTGTTTCTAAGCCCAAAGTAAAATACTTCCACTTATATATATATTTGCATAAAATTCTCACAAAACTGACTTACTGTTTAGTTAGAAATGCATGATATAGGAAAGGCTTAGTCTATTTTCAAACTAAAACTTACTACTACACCCCTTCATTTCCTGAGTTTGTTCTTTCATTTTACCTCTCTTATTTATACCTCAAAGGCTAAGATAACCAAGGCAGAAAGACTAAAAAAAAAAAAAAAAAAGGTGAAAATACCAAAAAAAAAGAAAAAAAAAGTTCAAAAGATAGGGCCACTCAACACCTGTTGAGAAATATGGTAGTTTTATTTCTTTGAATTCCAAGGGCTATATATTTTGTGACCCCCTAACACTACTTTGCTATCACCCATGAGCAAACCAAAGCATGCTCTTAACCAGTATACTACCCCTAAGTCAGAAATGCCACTCCTGGAAATGTATCCTGAGCACTTAGTTCAAATATAAAAAGCTCAAAGTACAAAGATTTTTACAACAGCATTACTCAAAATAACAAAAAATGGAAAATAGTTAACTAAGCCTTTAACTAAATGTGGCACATCGACTTAATGAATTATTAAAAAGCAACTGAAGGCCGGGCACAGTGGCTCATGTCTGTAATCCCAGCACTTTGGAAGGCCAAGGCGGATCGATCACAAGGTCAGGAGTTCGAGACCAGCCTGGCCAAGATGGTGAAACTCCATCTATACTAAAAATACAGAAATTAGCCGGGCGCAGTGGGGGGCACCTATAATCCCAGCTACTTGGGAGGCTGAGGCAGGAGAACTGCTTGAACCCAGGAGGCAGAGGTTGCAGTGAGCCAAGATTACACCACTGCACTCTAGCCTAGGTGACAGAGCAAGACTCCATCTCAGCAACAACAACAACAAAAAGGCAACTGAAAATTCTGGCAAGATAGAAAAGTATTTAAAAGTAAATAAATTCAGCATATAAAAGTTTTAGTACAATTATTGATGATATTATAAATTAATATGCATATGAGTAAGGTTTGAAAACAAATATGGAGAATTAGAATAGCTGGTATATTAAGAGGGCTCTGGGGACAAAAAAAGCACGAGGTATTATAAAAGACTTTTTTTTTAAATCTCCATTACTGATGGAATTTTTTGTGTATAATAAATAACTGTGTGGTAAAGAGAGGAAATCTGTTATTTTCAATTTAAAGAATCTTGGCCGGGTGCAATGGCTCACACCTGCACTTGGGGAGGCTGAGGCAGGTGGATCACCTGAGGTCAGGAGTTCGAGACCAGCCTGGTTGACATGGTGAAACCCCATCTCTACTAAAAATACAAAAAAAAAAAATTAGCCAGACATGGGGGTGGGGCCCCTGTAATCCCAGCTACTTGGGAGGCTGAGGCAGGAGAATCACTTGAACCTGGGAGGCAGAAGTTGCAGTGAGCCGAGATCACGCCATCACACTCCAGCCTCAACAAGAGTGAAACTCCATCTCAAACAAACAAAAAAAAGAATCTTAACTGCCAGTCTGAAATAACTCTTCCACAAAGTTTTTTTTGTATTTATTCTCACATTAGAAACACAAATAACGTAACCAACTTTAAAAGGACTTGTGAAGCTTGGGTATATAAAATACTTTGGTAACCAGGAACTGAGCACTGTTAAAACCATATACATTTTCATGAACGTTGGATTCTTGGCAATAGATGGGAAGTATGCAAGTCCTCTAATAACCAGATTTTTTAATAGTGTACATTATCAACTTTCTCCCCCACCCTATGCTGTAATTTATTTAGTCATCCAACAAATATTTATTGAGTGCTTACTACATGTCAGCAATTGGGCCAGATACTGAGGGCAGAATGGCAAACAAGGAACCACGTCATTACAATGGAGGACATTGGGAGCTCTGTCAGAAAGAGTGCTACGGGAACTCAAAGGTTATACACTAAATTCACACTGAAGAATGAGAATAATATGACTTTTAAGCTGAAACTTTAACAGGACAGAACCAAAAGAGGGTAGGAGATAAGAAATAATATTCCAGGAAGAGGAAATAATATGAATATTATGATATAATATGAATATTAATATGAAGCCAAGAGGCAAGAGAAAATAAAGCATGTTGGAGGAGCTACAAGTCAGTATCACTAGGACAGAGTACAAGGAGAACAGCATGATACCATGCCTAAGAGATAATTAGAGGCCAGATCAGGTAGACACGTGGCCTGCAGTAAAACATGGACTGTATCTAAAAAACAGTAACGATTAGCTTGAGCAGAAAGCAACATGATCTAATGAGAAAAATCACTGCCGTATGAAGAACGAACACAAAAGCAGCTAAACCAGGAGACCTGATCAACAGCTAATCTAGCAGTCCAATGATCGTGGCCTGAACTAGAGTGGCATGGTAGCCTTCAGTGTTTACACCCAATATTTCCAGCTCTCTTCATTAAGGAAAGCATTCACTTCAGAGCCCCCTATGGTTGGGAACATAACTTGGGCCAATGAATGACTTGTGACTAACTCTGGCCAATCAGCTGTGACAGGATGTGACGTGTGTCACCTCCAGGCCACAGCACTTAACTGCTAGTGCAAGCTCTTCCAGAGTTCATTTTCCTGCTAGCACAGGGCTCACAAACATTTGAGCTACCAGCTGCTCTATCAGCCTGGGCCCTTGAGTGACTATAACTAGCTAAGACTCCTGCCAAACCATGATAAATATGTAGTATGACGGAGAAACAAGCTTTTGTTGTTTTAAGAAACTGAGATTTTTGGGACTCTTACCACAACACAGTTTATCCTATCCTGACTGTTAGGGAAAACCCTGGCCAACCAAAGAGAAATAAAGCCCTAGAAAGGCTCTTCCTGCTGTTGAACCGGGACCTGTTTGTGTGGAAGATGAAATTCGCTACCCTATACCTGTAGCCTAAACTACAAAATGCAAAGACATTCTTGAGCAGGTCAAAGGCTCAAGTGGCTTAAGCCTAAGAGTGGCTATGTTAATGTTTAAAACAGTTTTTTACATTTCTGTTTACAATGAGTTAATTCTAAGTAAAATTCAATGGAATGACAAACCTAACATATAAGAATGACAGGCCTACTTTGATTTTTAAAAAATCTTTGCTTTAAAATCAGTTATTAAAACAGCTTGTAGGATATGTAAAAAATTAACATCAATAGAAATTATTATTACTACAATTTGAAGTAGCTAAATAATTTCAGCTGTGAATTAAGTGACTGACATTGTTTAAAAGATAATAATGTAAGAGTAAACTAAACCCAAAGCAAGCAGAAGGAACGAAAAAATAAATACTGATGTGGAAATAAATAAAATTAAAAAAAAAAAAAAACAGAAAAGCCAATGAAACCAAACGTTGGTTCTTAGAAAAAAATCAACAAAATTGATGAACCTTTAGCCAAACTGATCAAGAAAAAAGGGAGAAAACACAAATTCCTAAAATCAGAAATGAAAGAGGGTACCGGGTGCGGTGGCTCAAGCCTGTAATCTCAGCACTTTAGGAAGCAGCGGCAGGGGGATTATCTGAGGTCAGGAGCTCAAGACTAGCCTGGCCAACATGGTAAAACTCCATCTCTACTAAAAATACAAAAATTAGCCGGGCATGGTGGCACACGCCTGTAATTCCAGCTACTCTGGGGGCTGAGACAGGAGAATCACTTGAACCTGCGAGGCAGAGGTTGCAGTGAGCCGAAATCGCACCACCGCACTCCAGCCTGGGCGACAGAGCAAAACTCCGTCTCAAAAAAAAAAAAAAAAAAAAAAAGAAAGAGGGGATATCACTACTGACTTTATAGAAATCAAAAGGATTATAAGGGAATACTTTGAAAACCCTTAGATAATGTAAATGATAAAATGAATAAATTCCTAAAAAGCCACAAAGTACCAAAATTAACTCAAAAAGAAATAGAAAATCTGAGTAAACTGAAAAGAAAAAATTCTTACAAAGAATTTTCCACAAAGGAAAGCTGAAGCCCAAATGGCTTCACCAGTGAATTCTACCAAACATTTTAAAAAACAACAAAGTTTCAAAAACTCTTTCAGAAAATAGGCGAAAAGGGAGCGCATCACAAATCGTTTAAGGAGGCCAGAACTACCCTGAGAGACACAAGAGAAAAACAAAACTACAGATCAAGTTCCTCGGGAATAGAGATGCAAAAATCCTGAACGAAATACCAGCAAATTGAATACCACAACAAATAAAAACGATTATACACCATAACCAAGTAGGATTTTATTCCAGGAATAAATGCAAGGTTGTTTGAACATCTAAACATCAACTAATGTTAATATACCATATTAATAGACTAAAGGCTGAGAACATGATCATCTCATTAGATACAGAAAAAGCATCAGACAACATCCAGTACCCACTTATGACTAAAACTCTTGACAGTCAGATGCGGTAGCTTATGCCTATAATCCCAGCACTTTGGGAGGCTAAGGGGGATGGATCCCTTGAACCGAGGAGTTTGAGACCCACCTGGGCAACAAAGTAAAACCCCCTACCAAAAAAAACCCTCTACCAAAAAAAAAATTTTTTCATTAGCCAAATGTGGTGGGCATGTGCTTGTAGTCTCAGCTACTGGGGAGGCTGAGGCTCGCTCGAGTCAGGGAGTTTCGAGGCTGCAGTGAGTCATGATCACGCCGCATACTTCAGCCTGGGCAACGGAGTAAGACCCTGTCTCAAAATAAAACAAACAAAAGGCCGGGCGCGGTGGCTCACGCCTGTAATTCCAGCACTCTGGGAGGCCGAGGCAGGTGGATCACAAGGTCAGAAGATCGAGACCATCCTGGTTAACACGGTGTAACCCCATCTCTACTAAAAATACAAAAAACATTAGCCGGGCGTGGTGGTGGGCGCCTGTAGTCCCAGCTACTTGGGAGGCTGAGGCAGAAGAATGGTGTGAACCTGGGAGGCAGAGCTTGCAGTGAGCCAAGATTGCGCCACTGCACTCCAGCCTGGGCGACAGAGCAAGACTCCATCTCAAAAAAAAAAAAAGAAAAGAAAAGAAAACAAACAAAAAACAAAAAAACCCACCTCTCAACAAACTAGAAATAGAGGGGACCTTCTTCAACTGGAAAGGGCATGTACCAAAACCTGCAGAAATATCCAACATACAGCCAGTCCAGACAGGCAAAATAAATAAAAATTTAAAAGTTCACACTGGAAAGAAAGACAACTGTTCTTATTCACAGATGACATAATCTTGACGTAGAAAATCCTAGGGAAACCACACAAAAAACTACTAGAAATAAAAAACAAGTTCAGTCAGGTTATAGAATACAAGATCAATGTATGAAAAAACTCGTTTCTCGGCCGGGCGCGGTGGCTCAAGCCTGTAATCCCAGCACTTTGGGAGGCCGAGACGGGCGGATCACTAGGTCAGGAGATCGAGACCATCCTGGCTAACACGGTGAAACCCCGTCTCTACTAAAAAATACAAAAAACTAGCCGGGCGAGGTGGCGGGCGCCTGTAGTCCCAGCTACTCAGGAGGCTGAGGCAGGAGAATGGCCCGAACCCGGGAGGCGGAGCTTGCAGTGAGCTGAGATCCGGCCACTGCACTCCAGCCTGGGCGACAGAGCGAGACTCCATCTCAAAAAAAAAAAAAAAAGAAAAGAAAAAACTCGTTTCTATATACTAGCAATGAGCAACCCAAAAAAAATCAAAGAAAACAATTTAATTCATAAATGAAATTGAATCAGAATAAAATAACTGCTAGGTGCAATGGCTCACACCTATAATCCCAACACTTTGGGAGGCCGAGGTAGGAAGACTGCTTGAGGCCAGGAGTTTGAGACCAGCCTGGGCAACAGAGCAAGATCTTGTCTCTACAAAAAAAATTTTTTAAAAGCCATCCATTCATTGACTGGAAGATCTAATATTGTTAAGATGGCAATTCTTCCCCAAATTGATTTATAGATTCGATTCAATCCCTATGGAAATCCCAGCAGGCTTTTTTGCAGGTGTTGATAGACAGATCCCAAAATTTATACAGAAAAGCCAAAACAATTCTTGAAATAAAAAAGAACAAAGTTGAAGGGCTTACATTTCTCAGTCTCAAACCTTAATTACAATGCTACAGCACTCAAGAGAAATAATACTGGCATAAAGACACACATAGAAGTCAACAGAACCAAATTGAGACTCCAGGAATAAACTCTTTCATTTATGGTCTACTGATATTCAACAAGGGTGCAAAGCAATTCAACAGGGGAAAAGATCATCATTTCAAAAAACGATGCTGGGACAACTCCATAGGAACACTCAAAAAGATAAATTTTGACCCTTATGCTAACCCATAGGCAAAAATCAACTCAAACATACTATAGACCTAAATGTAGGAGCTAAAACTACAAAACTCTTAAGAGGAAAACACAGAAATAAATTTTCATGACCTGTGTCAAAGATTTCTTAGATACGACACCAGGAATAGAAATGATAAAAGAAAAAAACTGATAAGTTGGACTTCATCAAAATTAAAAACTTTTGTACATACAAAGACACCATTAAGAAGGTAAAATGACAAGCATTTGCTTGGAGAAAATATTTGCAAATGTATATCAGATCAAAGAATGATTGCCAGAATATATAAAGAATTATTAAATCAATAGGAAGAGGAAATATACCTCAGTTTTTTTAATGGGCAAAAAAATTTGAATTGACATTTCACCAAGGAATATATATGAATAGTCAATAAGCACATGAAACAATGTTCAACATCATTACTAATTAAAGAAATGCATATGAAAGCCACAGGATAGCACTTCACACCTATAGAAATGGCTAAGATAAAAAAGACAAAGAATATCAAGCAATAGCAAGGATGAGAAAAAACTGGAACCCTGATACATTGCTGGAGAAAATGTAAAATGGTACAGCTATTTTAGCAGTTTCTTAACAGGTTAAATATAAATTCGACATATGACCCAGAAATCTACTCCTAAGTCTCTATCCATAAGAGATAAAAAGATAAGTCTACACAAAGACTTGTACATGAATATTCATGGCAACACTATTCAAAACAGCCAAAAAGTGAAAATAATCCAAATAACCGTTAACTGGTGAACGGATAAACAAACTGTGGTACATATATCCATACTATGGAATACTCTTTAGCAATAAAAATGGAATGAAGTACTGACACACACTACATGGATGGAACTCAAAAATATGCTAAGTGAAAAAAAACAGGCCGGGCGCGGTGGCTCAAGCCTGTAATCCCAGCACTTTGGGAGGCCGAGACGGGCGGATCACGAGGTCAGGAGATCGAGACCATCCTGGCTAATACGGTGAAACCCCGTCTCTACTAAAAATACAAAAAACTAGCCGGGCGAGGTGGCGGGCGCCTGTGGTCCCAGCTACTCGGGAGGCTGAGGCAGGAGAATGGCGGGAACCCGGGAGGTGGCGCTTGCAGTGAGCTGAGGTCCGGCCACTGCACTCCAACCCGGGCGACAGAGCGAGACTCCGTCTCAAAAAAAAAAAAAAAAGAAAAAAAAAAACACACAAAAGACCACTTATTATACAATTTCATTTATAGGAAATATCCAGAAAAGGCAAACATATAGAGACAGAAAGCAGATTATTGGTTTTCTTGGGCAGGGGTGGGAAAAGTCACTGCAAATGGGCACATCAGATCTTTCAGGGGTGATGGGAATGTTCTAAAATTGGACTGTAATAACAGCTGCAAAATTCTGTAAATTTATGAAACATCTTTGAACGGTACACTTAAAATGAATGAACTGTATGGTATGTAAATTTAACCTGAATAAAGTTTTTTTTAAAGAGGTAATAACCTAAATTTCAACTACAGCACAAGACTATTAACATCCTAAGAGCTTAAATTCTCTTATTGTCTCATCCTTTATATTCAACAAAGTGCCTATCAACAGGAGAGCTGAACTGAAAAATGAACTAGCCATAACTAAATGGTTTCCTCCTGAATAATCTGAAGAAAAACCAAACAGTCCTAACCAATTTTACTAACCAGAATTTTGTTTAGAGCCTGATGATCCTCCATGTTCTACCTTTGTTTTCTTCTTCTTCGACGATGATGATGATGACTCAGAAGATGCTGAACGTTTTTCTACTACAGGAGTGGAAAGAGCTCGTTTTTTGAACAGCTCCCTTTCTCTCAACAGGCTTGGATCCATAATGCTACAAAGAAAAAATAAGTGTCTTTAATACAAATTCAAGTCACTCAAACCTGCACTCTAAATCCATAGATCTCAACAAGTTACTTCCCAAACAAAATTACCTTTTATTATTAATTCTCTAGCACTTGTATTTATTCACTTATTCATACACTCAAATAAATATTTCAATAGTGCTCATTACATGCCAAGCACTGTACTAGCCATTATAGGAAAAAAAGAGGCCAGGCATAGTGGCTCGAGCACTTTGGGAGGCCGAGGTGGGTAGAATGCCTGAGCCCAGGAGTTGGAGACTAGCCTGGACAACGTGGTAATACCTCATGTCTACAAAAAATACAAAAAATTAGGCAGGCATGGTGATGTGTGCCTACAGTCCCAGCTACTCGGGAGGCATAAGTGGGAGGATCGCTTGAGGCTGGGAGGTCAAGGCTGCAGTGAGTCGTGATAACACCACTGCACTCTAGCCTGGGTGACAGACCAAGACCCTTTCTCCAAAAAAAAAAAAAAAAAAAAAGGAAGAAGGAGGAGGAAAAGAAACAGAATTATTCTTTAAAGCTCCAGAACTGTGCTGTCCAATACGGTAGCCACTAGCCACATGTGCCTATTAAACACATGAAATGTGGCTAGTTAGAATTAACATGGACTTTCAAGTGTAGAAACACACAAGATTTCAAAGATTTAGTATAAAGAAAAAAACTAATTACTAACAAGATATTTTACATTCATTACATGTTGAAGTGATACTATTTTGAATATACTGGGTTAAACAAAATGTTAACATTAATTTCACCAATTTTTCTTTTAAAATATGGCTATTAAAAAAAAATTAAGAGACAGTGTCTCACTGTGTTGCCCAGGCCGGAGTACAGCGCCGTGATCATAGCTCAATGTAGCCTTGAACTCCTGGGCTCAAGCAATCCTCCCACCCCAGCCTCCTGACTAACTAGGACTACAAGTACACGCCACCACACACAGTTAATTTTTTTAAAAACTTTTTAGAGATAAGGTCTTGCTACGTTGCCCAGGCTAGTCCTGAACTCCTGGCTTCAAGCAATCCTTCTCAGTCTCCCAAAGCACTAGGATTACAAACATGAGCCACTGCACCCAGCCTAGAATATTTTCAATTAAATGTGTAGCTCATACTTCCCACTCCCATTATATTTCTATTGGACAACATTGCTGTAGAAACAACATGAGGACTACAGGGCAGAAATTCGAAGGAGGTGGATTTAGGCTCACTGCAAAAAAAGAGAACCATCAGAACTGCTTATAAATAAAACAGCATATTTTTAAAACTGGTGAACTCTTAATAATTAAGTGATGAAGAGGCTGAATTATTATACTATTTGTTAGAAATGTCTACAGGGAGCCAGGCACAGTGGCTCACATATGTAATCCCAGCACTTTGGGAGGCTGAGGTGGGTTGATCACTTGAGGTCAAGAGTTTGAGACCAGCCTGGGCAACACAGTGAAACCCTATCTCTACAAAAAATACAAAAATTAGCCAGTCATGGTGACACACACGTGTACTCCTGGCTACGCAGAAGGCTGAGGCACGAGAATCATTTGAGTCCAGCGGAGGTTGCAGTAAGCTGAGATCCCACCACTGCACTCCAGCCTAGGTGACACAGCAAGACTCTGTCTCAAAAATAAAAAAATAAAAAAATAAAAGTCTACAGAAAATTTCCAATTTGGAGGGAGGTGGTTTGAGGCAACTTCTATGTTGTGGTTGTTTGTCCAGTTCTAAAATTACAACTCTAAGCAACTTCAGTACAACCAGGGAAGCTACAGGTCAACCAAGAAGAATTCTAAACACTCCTCTCTTCTGAACTCTGCTAGAACCTTGCAGAGGGTCTATGAAGACCTCAAGCTGACTATATAAATGAATTTGACACTGTTAAGACTAGTGTCAGCTGGGAGGAAAAAGACTCATACTTTGAAAGCTTCTAAGCACAGATAGCTCAATAAATGTTAAATGAACAACACATGGAACAACATCTTTAAATTGCTCTGGTCCCATTATTACTGGTTTCACAAGCCTTTATTAAATGTCTTCTGTTTGTGAGGCACTGTGCTCTAAGCTTTGAAAGGTTATGGAGGATAAATCCTTGTCTGCGTGCTGCTTAGATTTGAGGAAATGGAGCATTCAGCTAAAAATTTAAAATATAAGCATTAGTAAGAAATAATCAGAGTGAATTCCAATTAAGGCGTGAACAATCACTGTACGGTGAATCAAAAACCTGCCTTCTCTCAGTATCAATTTTTTTTTTTTGAGACAGAGTCTTGCTCTGCCGCGCAGACTGGAGTGCAGTAGGGCAAAATCGGCTCAATGCAACCTCCGCTTCCTGAGCTCAAGCGATTCTCCTGCCTCAGCCTCCCGAGTAGCTGGGGCTACAGGTGCGAAGCACCACGCGACGCTAATTTTTGTACTTTTAGTAGAGACGGGGTTCATTCACCATGTTGGCCAAGCTGGTCTTGAAGTCCTGACCTCAAGTGATCCGCCCACCTCAGCATCCCAAAGTGCTGAGATAACAGGCGTGAGCCACCACACCCGGCCTCAGTTTCAATTCCTAAGAGCCACCTGGCTAGGCAACCCACAAGGCCTCTACATTCAATTTCATAAGTAAAATGAGGACGCTGCGAAAGCTATCCACATCCAGCCCAATTGTAAGAATGAGAAAACGTGTGTTATTTTTTAAATAGTAAAGTCATAAAAACATATGTCATTTCAGTATTACTATTTCGAGTTGGATCTGAAAGAAGAGAACGATTTACTGCGCTGAGGAAGGTAGGAGACAGCCTTGGGAGGAGGGAAAGCGTGGGGCCAAGAACAAGAAAGGAGAATTGTTAAGTGAGAAGGTGGGGGCAACAAGCTGATTGTGAATTTCTAGAACAGGAAACATTTGTGTCTTATTATTTCACGTTGCAAAGGCAGGACCTTAATCTGGACTTTTAAAAAACGACTCTAAAATATTTAAATAGGCCGGCCGCAGTGGTTCACGCCTGTAATGCCAGCCCTTTGGGAGGCCGAGACGGGCGGATCACGAGGTCAGGAGTTCTAGACCAGTCTGGCCAACATGGTGAAACTCCGTTTCCGCTAAAAAATTTTTAAAAATTGCGGGGCGTGGTGGCGGGCGCCTGTAATCCCAGCTACTCGGGAGGCTGAGGCAGGAGAATCGCTTGAACCAGGGAGGTGGAGGTTGCAGTGAGCCAAGATCGAGCCACTGCACTCCAGCCCGGAAGACAGCGCGAGACTCTGCACAAAAAAAAAAAAAAAAAAAAGATGTAAATAAAGCCGTACAGTTTACAACAAACTAAATGCTTACAGTATTTGACCCTCGCAACTCCAGGAGCAAACAGGTATTAGTGTCATTCCTATTTTAATACATGAAATCTGAAGTGAAGCTGTCTGGTTAAGGTCGCACAGATGGAATAGCCAGGGCCAGAACCCAAACCTCCTGACTCCTAACTCAAGTGCTCCTTACAACAGACCTGGAATGCTGGTAAAGGCCTTTAAAACAAAGGCCACCTATGAGGTTCGGGAACGTTCAAAGGCATCTAGAGCAGAAGGCTTCGCAGTGTCTTCACGTGCTCCGCCTAACTTTTCCTCCTTTTTCAAAGACTACTCAATATGTGTAGTACGCTTTAGATCTCTGGACCCACCTATGTAGTAAACAGGTTACATCACCATGTTCATTTTACAATTAAACAAAACTATCACAACTCAAGGAGTTGGCTGGTTCCTCCGCGGGCAGATATGGAAAACCCAAAAATTAAACTGAAATCTGCCTCCAAGCCCACGATTCTTGCCATCATTCGACCTCTTTCAACCTTCCTACCTCCCCTCTGTTTTACTTTTTCCCAGCCTCGTTAGTGTCCCTGGCACCTCAGGATCCGGCCATGAAAAGCGGGCTGCTTCGCCCTTAAATGACGGAAGTGAGGAGGTGGGCGGAAAGCGGGCCGCAGCATTGTTGTGGAAAACGTCTTTAGACTGCAGAAATCAACGACTATCGTTAATGTTTAGGGATCATCACAAACCAAGTCTCCAAAAGGTAGCCCAGAAAGCAGTCCGCGTACAAGCATCATTTTAAATCACAGCCTTGAGCTGGCTGGACCCCGTGGCTCCTCAAACTCCACACGTGGTTCGCTTGGCTACCGCGCCCGTGAACTTGGAGGCTTGGAAGAGGCACAATCAGGCAGCAAACAGCGAATTTTCCCTCTTTCCAACCCAAAAGTTTGCTCAATGAACCTCCGGCCTAAAGACAATGCTCCGGGGAACGGTTCGCGTGCTCGGTGTTTCGCTTCCAGAACGGCGGCCCCAGCTTCCCGTGGGGTGGAGGTCACGCTCAGCCTCCCGGGAGGCGGCGGCGCGCCTGGATCCTGGGGAACAGCAGGACTGGGCTCTGCGCCCCTCACCCGGCGGCCGCAGCCCCTACCTGAGTGAGGCGGGCAGCCTCTCACGACTCGCCGCCCAGTTCCTGCGCCTCCGCCTCGGCCAGCCGCCCACGCCGGCACTGCAGCCTCTTCCTGCTCCTCGTCAGCGCCCCCGCCTGCCCGCACGCACGCCCAGCGCTGACCCGCCAGGTCGGGGTCTCGCCACTGGCGGCGGCGGCGGCGGTGGCTGAGGCGACGACTCGACCCGGGACTCCGCCCGCCACTTCCCGATCTGGTGCTAGGAGCTCAGTCCCGGCAGCCACCGCGGCGCCAGGGCAGCGAAGCGAGCGCATGCGTCATAGGGTGCCCCGCCTCTGGTGCCGCGGGAGCAGAACTATCCCGCTGTGGCGTCCTGGAGCCTCCATGACAACGAGGGAAGGGCCGGGGCGGGGCCGAGGAGTGGACTGAAGTGGGAGGCGGTGCCAAGGAAGATGGAAGACAGCTTTCTTTACGCACATTTAATTAAAGCTGCTACAGCCTGCTCCCGCCTGCGCTGGGATGTGGTGAACCCAACCAGCGACGCTATCTTTCAATGGTTACTTTGTGTTTTTTGTCTTTTTCTTATTAGAGATGGGATCTCACTCGGTCGCCCAGGCTGGACTGCAGTGGCGCGATCTCGGCTCACTGCAACCTCCGCCTCCTGGGCTCAAGCCACTCTCCCACCTCAGCCTCCGGAGTAGCTGGGATCACAGGCGACTGCCACCACGACGGGCTGATTTTTGTTATTATTGTTATTGTTTGTATTAATAGGGTCTCACAGTGTTGCCCAGACTGGTCTTGAACTCCTGAGTTCAAGCGATCTGCCCGCCTCGTCTTCCCGAAGTGCTGGGATTACAGGCGTGAGCCACCGCCTCCGGCCTCAACGGTTATTTTGTGAGTTTACCCCAGTGCCACCCACCAGCACCTGCTCTCCGAGAACGCGGTTCCAGCTATTTTGCAAGCGAAGAACAGAGGGCCAGGAAGCTAATTAATAAATGACTTGCTCAAGACAGCACAGCTAGCAAAGGCAGCCTGATGTGGAGCTCAGCCCAGCCTCTTCCCTCCACCCCTGTGAACTGTCTTAGAAAAGGATTTTGGATTTAGAAGCCAGATAAATGGGTGGAAATAAAGCAATGGAAAAAATAATTGTCGTTGCTCGAACCCTGCAGCGTGGCAGGCCTTCCCTCACTCTTATAACCTAAAGCGCCAGTACAGCCAGTGCTCAGCCATTCTGTGGCTGTCGTTGAATTACTTAACTACTGGTTACTCTTCAAGTTACTAAAACTGTGGCTCAGTTTTCTCACCTGGAAAATCGGGATAATCATTGTACTACTACAATGAGTTACTTGCATTGGACTGTGGTGAAAATGAGAAATACCTAAAATTTTATTCAAAACTTGGAAAAAAGTCAAAAGATAATATTTTGTGACCTTTTTGATTAGTTTCATTCTAGAGAATTTTGTAATAAGCCTACTTGATCATCTGACACCCACAGGAAATGTAACTTTGAATAACAATTGATTAGGGCCCAGAAGATTTACAAAAGGATGAAATCAAAGATTAATTGGTAGGAAACTGATGAGGTGTAAGGGGAGAAAGGGGCAGGGAATTCAGTGCCAAGCTGAATTTATATATATAAAAATATATAAATATAAATATATTATTTATATATAATATATAAAATATATAATATATTATATATTATAATATATTTGTATATAATATATATTTATATATAATGTATAATATACATTATCTATTTATATATAATATATAATATATGATATATATTTATATATAATGTATAATATAAATATATATCATATATATTATATATCATATATTATATATTATGTATAATATACAAAATAATATATAAATATATATTTGTATATAAATATATATAAATATGTATAAATATGTATGTAATTCCAAAGGTTAAGGTTGCATTGTTCTAAGAAAAATTAACCAGTTTTGTATCAACTGAGCAGTTGTATTTCAGCACTCCTTTCCCCAACAATTGTATAAATTTCATTTTTCAGAACTGGTAGAAATCCATTTTACGATTCTGCTGGCTCCCATATTAATGAGTGAGAGACTTAAACATATGGACAATGGCTAAACTGCATATGATAATAACACTCTAACTCACATAAGCCAAACCACAACCTCTACAGCAATCAGCTCAAAATGGTCAGGATTTTCTCAAGAAGGCTGCCAACTTTTCTATTTTAATCTCTCTGTCCCCAGACACCAGTACCAGCCAGAGAAAGCCAAATATTCTCCCCCAAACCAATCCTGTTAAGTTTCCTGCTTCAAGTTAGATTACCTCCAGCTTCTCTGCCAACAACCCTAAATCAGAACACATCAGAAGCATCCCTTTTTTTCTCCACTATAAAGCCTCCCCTCTTTCCCATTGCTTTTGTGTCTCTGCCAAACTCAAGTGTGGTCGCTGCCTCCATTGCTATAGCAAGCTCTGAATAGCCTCTGTTCTCACTTGGGAGGTCTGCATTTCTTGCCTTAAATAAAACTTTGACACATATTCACTGTCTCTTCCCTTGAGACTTAGAAATCTAACAATTAGAGAACCTTTACAGAAATAAATCTGCCACATAGAAGGTGCTCGGTAAATGCTTACAGTGATTAATTTCATGTCAATATCTTGACTCATTTCAGCCAGTTGAAACAGCTAAGCTACTGATAATATCAGAATGTACTATCTATAATCCAGACTCTCAAATCTCAATTGCATCCCCTTTACCCAGAAGTTAGCTCTTGTTATTAATATCATTGAAACCCTCTCATACAAACCCCAGCACACCCTATTACAATACAAACTCCTGCTGATACTACCTGTTGCATGTGTCTAGGTCCTAACACTGAAAGCAATGGCTTCATTCATTCTGAGGCAGGAGAATAGGGTCTGGAGGCAGGGAAGCTAAGGCCAATTCACGCTGACTCCCTAGAAAGAACTGAATCAAAAGGAAAACCCTAACTTTCCACACCCAAGTAACAAAAGGACCAGAGGCTACTCTCTTTGCAACCCCTCATCCCCATTTTTCTGCCTGGCAGATGAAAAATTGAAGGTACCTCTTGCCGGGCGCGGTGGCTCATGCCTGTAATCCCAGCACTTTGGGAGGCCGAGGCAGGCGGATCACTTGAGGTCAGGAGTTCAAGACCAGACTGGCCAACACGGTGAAAGTCTGTCTCTACTAAAAAATACAAAAATTAGTGTGTGGTGGCAGGTGCCTGTAATCCCAGCTACTCAGGAGGCTGAGGGAGGAGAATAGCTTGAACTGGGGAGTCAGAGGTTGCAGTGAACTAAGACCATGCCACCACACTCCAGCCTGGGTGACAGAGTGAAATTCCATCTCAAAAAATTAAAAAATAAAGTACCTCTGATTGGACTCCTTACTGGTTGCAGACCAAGTCTTCATTTGCATAGGAGTATAGTTTTGTACCTTCACTTTAGCCTCTGATTGGTCACTTTCTGCAACCAATCAGATATTTGCATAGGATGTAACATTGTGACTTCACTTCAGCCTCTGACTGGTCCCTTCCTGCAACCAATGAGACTCATCATGGGCCACTGCTTTGTTTACATAGGGTGTACACCAAGTAACCAATGAGAAACCTCTAGAGGGTATTTAAACCCCAGAAAATTCTGTAACTGGGATCTTGAGCCACTATGCTTGGCCCGCTCCCGCCCTGTGTAGTGTATTTTCATTTTCAATAAATCTCTCCTCTTGTTGCTTCGTTCTTTCCTTGCTTTGTTTGTGCATTTTGTCCAATTCTTTGTTCAAGATGACAAGAACCTGGACACCTTCCACCGGTAACAATTCTAAACACTTTGGGGTAATATCCTGTAACCTGAAGGTACTCCTCAAGTGAAGACAAAAATGGGATAACTGTATGGCTTGTAATTATGTCAGGGGTACTTGTACATGGACACCACACTACAAATGAACTAAAACATAATTCTTTCTGTCTGCTGGTAGTGTGGACTATAATGACCAACTTAATATTGTCCAAACAGCATCCCGAATTGGCTTGATTTCAGAGAGTTCAATATTAGGAGTTAAACATAAAGTGTGCATCCTGCCTTCTCTTATTATATAACCTAGATATTACCTGGGTTCCTTCCGAGGCACCCTCTAGTCAAGGTTTAAGGAGAGGAAAATAGCCCACTCTGAGGTGAGAAATACAGCTGTTTATATGTTCTATAATGCGAACAGTCTCCACCACTGATGTTTAAATAAACCTCCATCATAATTATAACCACCTAAATGTTGGCAGTCTAAGTATTTCCAGGCCACAAGGGTGTGGCTGTCAAATTATATGAAGAACTAAGCAACTAATGCAATAGCAATTTATGTCTTACCTCACGAATGCTTGTAATATCCTGCATACTCTTTGGTAGAAAGCGTGGTGGCTCCTTTAGGGAAATATAATTTGTATATCTTACAAAACGTTATTCTTTTCAGACCTATCTAACCCTTCTCACCCTCACCTTCAAAAAGTAACTCAATATAACCACAGTTTAATTCCAATTTGGTAGATTAATTTACTGTTGTATTTGCTTGTGGTAAAAAAAATATATATATATATATATAAAAAACAAAAAATTTGCCATCATAAAATGGTTTACCATTTTAAAGTGTACAATTTGAAGGCATTAATACATTCACAATATTGCACAATCATCACCACTATTTCCACAACTTTTTATCACCCTGATCAGAAACTCTGTACCTATTGAGCAATAACCCCCTATTCTCTCCTCCTCCCAAACCCTGGTAACCTCTAATCTACTTTTCTGTCTAGACAAATTTGCTAGATATCATACATAAGTGGAATAATACAATATTTGACCTTTGGTGTCTGGTTCGTTTCACTTGGCACAGTGTTTTCAAGGTTCATCCGTGTTGCAGCATGCATCGGAACTTCACTCCTTTTCATTTAGTGGCTTAATTTTACATTTTAATTGTTTTTTCTGTTTTTAGAGACAGGGCCTTGCTGTGTTGCCCAGGCTGGAATACAGTAATGCGATCATAGTTCCCTGCAGCCTAAAAGTAGGCTCAAGCAATCCTTCTACCTCACCCTCTTGAGTAGCCAGGACTACAAGTGTACATCACCATGCCTCACTCGTTTTCCTATTTTTAATTTTAGAAGAGACGGTGCTATGGTTTGGATTTGTGTCCCCACCCAAACCTCATGTTGAATTGTAATCTCCAGTGTTGGAGGAGGGTACTGGTGGGAGGTGATTGGATCACGGGGCATATTTCTCCCTTGCTGTTCTCATGATAGTGAGTTCTCACTGGTTGTTTAAAAGTGTGTAGCACCTATATAATCCCAGATACTTGGGTGGCTGAGGCACAAGAATCGCTTGAGCTTGAGAGGCAAAGGTTGCAGTGAGTTGAAATTGTGCCACTGCACTCCAGCCTGAGAGAGCAAAACTCTGTTTCAAAAAATTAAAATAAAATAAAAGTGTGTAGCACCTCTCCCTTTTCTCTTCCTCCTGCTCTGGCCTCGTAAGATATGCCTGCTTTCCCTTTGCCTTCCACCATGATTGTAAGTTTGCTGAGGCCTCCCCACCCATGCTTCCTGTACAGCCTATGGAACCATGAGCCAATTAAACCTCTTTTCTTTATAAATTACCCAGTCTCAGGTAGCTCTTTATAACAGTGTGAGAATAGACTAATATAGATGGGATCTTGCTGTGTTGCCCAGGCTGGTCTCAAACTCTTGGCCCCAAGTCATCCTTCCACCTTGCCCTCCCAAAGTGCTGGGATTACAGGCATAAGCCACTGTGCATGGCCTATTTTAAATTTTTACTTTATATTCATTGTTTGGAAGAAGGAAACTTAGGGAAAGCTGTTGTTACAGTCAGGCATGAGCAGGGCAGGAGAGGGCTCCTCTCACCCCACCAGGAATGTCAGGTGACCATTGGTTGTCAGACTCTCTCTAAAATAATAACTGGTCACAGCCGGTGCCAGGGAAAGGCAGTCTCCCAATAGAAACACCTGAAACTGGTGATCAGCAGCTTCCCGATAAGATCTCAGGAGTTGGGTAAGAGGGCTCAAGCATGCGCATTAAGAGGCACACGGGCCAAGTTTAACTGGTATGTGACCTTCCAGGAACATCCAACTGGTAAGGGAAGAATGCTTCAAGGGAGCAGGGGTACAGTTCCAGTAAACACACTGAACATGCTCACCTCCCAAGTGCTGGTAGGCCGCTGTGCATGCAGACAGACGGCCCCGAGGGAGGAATCAGGGGAGAAGGGACGCAAGACCCCAGAAGTATGTCAACATATTACACCCTAAGTCAAAGGTCAAATGGCACACTTGATCTCTCAAGTCACACGCTTGGCCCTCTTGCCAGTGTACTTCCCTTCCTTTCATCCCTGCTCTAAACATTGAAATAAACTTTCACTGCTGCTCTAAATGTTGCCTGAGTCTCTTTCTGCCTTATGCCCCTCAGTCGAATTATTTCTTCTGAGGCGGCAAGAACTGAGGTTGCTGCAGACCTGTAAGACTGCACCACCAGTAACAAATTTACTTCATTCTGCCATCAAGTGATAACTGCCTTTGACTCCCCTCACCTGTTAATCATCTCAACCAACTAAAAAGATACCTAAATTCTCGGCCGGGCGCGGTGGCTCACGCCTGTAATCCCAGCACTTTGGGAGGCCGAGACGGGCGGATCACAAGGTCAGGAGATCGAGACCATCCTGGCTGACATGGTGAAACCCCGTCTCTACTAAAAGTACAAAAAAACCAGCCGGGCGAGGTGGCGGGCGCCTGTAGTCCCAGCTACTCGGGAGGCTGAGGCAGGAGAATGGCGTAAACCCAGGAGGCGGAGCCTGTAGTGAGCCGAGTTGACGCCACTGCACTCCAGCCTGGGCGACAGACTCCGTCTCAAAAAAAAACAAAAAACAAAAAACCAAAAAAAAAACCCTAAATTCTCAAAATACCCCACAAAGCAAATTAGTCCACACCCACACGAACCAAGAGTTATAAAGTGTGTGCATATATTACCCTTCACCTGTTCTGGGTTTCTCTAGCATTAACAGTCTCTCTGCCAGGCCCAGTGGCTCATGCCTATAATCCTAGCACCTTGGGAGGCCGTGCAAAGCTTATAGCTTGCAGTGAACGCCAAGAATTAGTTCTCAGACAATTCCAGCTGAGCGGGGCGGGAAGCAACTCTTCTGAAAGAGTGCCGCCCCAGAATCCGTCCACCAAGTATTTATTGAAGGGTTTGTTAAACTGCACACATCCACCAGATGGCCATTTGAGGTCGGGTACTTTAGGCACGTATGACCTCGTAAGAGCCCTCCAACCGCATTCTCAGGAGGCTGTTTTCAGCGTTCCTTATCACACACTCCACTCCTTGTCCTGTTTTCAGGGTCAAGGAGTTACATTCTTATGCACAAATAACATACACACAGTGCCTCAGCATTTTTCCATGCCCCGACCTCAAATGCCATGTACCTAAGCTTGAATGTGTTGCTGTGCACCCCCTACAGGCCAAGGCAGGTAGATTACTTGAGCCCAGGAGTTCCAGCCAGCCTGGGCAACATAGCAAGACCTCATCTCAAAAAAACACAAAAAAACCGTTTTTGTCCCCTCAGAACCTTTTCCCCGCCTTCTAATTCAACTTGCCCAATCCTGAAAATATCTTCCCAAGACCCTGATTCCTTCTCAAGCATTCATCCTCTATCAAACTTTAAAGGGCCAACATTTTCTTTTTTCTTTTTTTCTTTTTAGACGGAGTTTCACTCTTGTTGCCCAGGCTGGGGTGCAATGGCACGATCTTGGCTCACCACAACCTCCACCTCCCGGGTTCAAGCAATTCTCCTGCCTCAGCCTCCTGAGTAGCTGGGATTACAGGCGCCCGCCACCATGCCCAGCTAATTTTGTATTTTTAGTAGAGACGGGGTTTCTCCATGTTGGTCAGGCTGGTCTCGAACTCCTGACCTCAGATGATCTGCCCGCCTCAGCCTCCCAAAGTGCTGGGATTACAGGCGTGAGCCACCGCGCCCAGCCTCCAACATTTGCTTTTGCCTCCACTTAGTAACTTTCAGTCTTCAGGGGTTTAAATACTGGCCTTGGAACCAAACAGAACTAACTTGCATTTCTACTTCACCCCTACTGGTCTTATGACCTGGAGCCAATATTCGACCTTTCTAAGCCTGAGGCTTAGAAATGAGAGAAAAAATGGAAAGTACTCAACACAGTGTGAACTAAAATAGTAAATTATAGTTACAGGTTGAATATCCTTTAACCGAAATGTCTGGGACCAGAAGTGTTTCAGATTTCAGAAATTTTTGGATTTAGGAATATTTACATAATGGGATACTTTGGGGATAGGACCCAGGTCTAAACATGAGTTCATTTATGTTTCATATACGCCTTATATACACAGCCAGAAGGTTGTTTCATATGCCCTATATACACATAGCCTAAAGGTAACTTTATACAATTTTCTTTTCTTTTTCTTTTTTTTTTTTTTTTTTGAGACAGAGTCTTACTCTGTCTCCCAGGCTGGAGTGCAGTGGCGCAATCTCAGCTCACTGCAACCTCCACCTCCCTGGTTCAAGCAATTCTCCTACCTCAGCATCCTGAGTAGCTGAGATTCCAGATGCACGTTACCATACCCAGCTACTTTTTGTGTTTTTAGTGGAGTCAAGGTTTAACCATGTTGGCCAGGCTGGTCTTGAACTCCTGAGCTCGAGGGATCTACCCACCTTGGCCTCCTGGAGTGCTGAGATTACAGGCATGAGCCACTGTGCCAGACCTATACGGTATTTTTCATAATTCTGTGCATGGAACAAAGTTCATGTACATTGAACCATCAGAAAGCAAAGGTGTTACTCAGCTACCCATGTGGACAATCTGTGGTTGTTTGTTTGGCATCATCAACATTCCTGACTCTGAATTTATATGCTTCTGTTTAGAAATAATTTTCTTTTTTCTTTTTTCTTTTCTTTTTTGGAGACAGGGTCTCACTCAGTCACCCGGGCTGTAGTGCAGTGGCGCAATCTCAGCTCACTGCAACCTCCACCTCCCAGGTTCAGGTGATTCTTGTGCCTCAGCCTCCTGAGTAGCTGAGATTACAGGTGCATTCCACCACACCCAGCTAACTTTTGTATTTTTTGGTAGAGACGGGGTTTCACCGTGTTGGCCAGGCTGGTCATAATCCACCTGCCTCAAGCTCCCAAAGTGTTGGGATTATAGGCATAAGCCACCATGCCCAGCCATTTTCTTTTTCTTTCTTTTCTTTTTTTTTCTGAGACGGAGTCTCACTCTGTCACCCAGGCTAGAGTGCAGTGGCACAATCTCGGCTCACTGCAACCTCCGCCTCCTGGGTTCACACCATTCTCCTGCCTCAGCCTCCCCAGTAGCTGGAACCACAGGCGCCCGTCAGCATGCCCGGCTACATTTTTGTATTTTTAGTAGAGATGGGGTTTCACTGTGTTAGCCAGGATGGTCTCAATCTCCTGACCTCGTGATCCGCCCGCCTCGGCCTCCCAAAGTGCTGGAATTACAGGCATGAGCCACCGCGCCCGGCCAATTTATTTTTATTTTTATTTTTTTAGAGATGGAGGTTCATTCTTGTTGCCCAGGCTGGAGTGCAATGGCATGATCTCGGCTCATTGCAACCTCCGCCTCCCAGGTTCAAGCAATTCTCCAGCCTCAGCCTCCAGAGTAACTGGGATTATAGACATGCGCCACCACGCCAGGCTAATTTTGCAATTTTTTAAGTAGAGACGAGGTTTCTCCTTTTAGTCAGGCTGGTCTCAAACTCCCGACCTCAGGTGATCCGCCCGCCTCGGCCTCCCAAAGTGCTGGAATTACAGGGGTAAGCCATCGCACCTGGCCTATGTGTAGAATTTTTTTTTTTTTTTTTACTTGTGGTATCATGTTGGTGCTCAAAAAGTGTCAGATTTTGGAGAATTTCAAATTTTTAATTCTCAGATTAGGGATGCTGAACCTGTGTTATTATTATTAGAACCCAACTCTCCAGTTAACCTTTGTTTTTCTTTTTTTAGAGACAGGGTGCACTCATAGCTCACTATAACCCCAAACTCCTGGGCTCAAGCTATCCTCCCACCTCAGCCTCCCAAGTAGCTGGGACTATAGGCACTTGCCACCACAACTGGCTAATTTTTTCCAATTTCCTGTAGAGACAGGGGTCTCACTATGTTACCCAGGCTGGTCTCAAACTCTAGCCTGAAGTGTTCCTCTTACCTTGGCCTCCCAAAGTGCTGAGATTACAGGCATAAGCCACCTCACCCAGCCCAGGTTAAACTCTTTTTCAAAGGTCACCAGTGATTTCCCAATTGCCAAATCCAGTGGCCTCTGTGGCAGGTTGTATAATTGCTCATAATTATTCATTTCCTCTTCCTGAAGCAGGAGTACGCCTCCCACCCTGTGGAACACAACAGTGGCATGTGACTTGCTTTGGATAATAAAATATGAACAGGACACATATGGCATCCAAGGAGAAGCTTTGATGTAAGAACTAGCCGGGCCAGGCGCAGTGGCTCACACCTGTAATCCCAGCTCTTCAGGAGGCCGAGGCGGGCGGATCACCTGAGGTCAGGAGTCCAAGACCAGCCTGGCCAACATGATGAAACACTGTTTCTACTAAAAATATAAAAATTAGCTGGGTGTGGTGGCATGCGCCTATACTCCCAGCTACTCAGAAGGCTGAGGCAGGAGAATCACTTGAACCCAGGAAGTGGAGGTTGCAGTGAGCTGAGATTGCACCACTGCACTCCAGCCTGGGCAATAGAGCGAGACTTTATGTCAAAAATAAAATGAAATAAAATAAATAAAATAAAGAACTCGCTTGAGATTCACTGTCTTGCCTGTCCCTCACCCATAAGACTCTGCAGTATTCCAGACTGGGGCACTTGATCCTGGAGCAAAGATAACCTGGAGTGTTGCTGTGGCCCATCCACAATGACACACAGTAGGCATGAGATAGAAGCTTTGAGGCTAGGCCGGGTGGGGTGCCTCACGCCTGTAATCCCAGCACTTTGGGAGGCCGAGATGGATGGATCATGGGGTCCAGAGTTCAAGACCAGCCTGCCAAGATGGTGAAACCCTGTCTCTCCCAAAAATACAAAAAAAATTAGCCAGGCATGGTGGTGGGCACTTATAATCCCAGCTACTTGGAAGGCTGAGGCAGGAGAATTGCTTCAACTCGGGAGGCAGAGGTTGTAGTGAGCCGAGATCGTGCCACTACACTGCAGCCTGGGCGACAGAGCGAGACTCTGTCTCAAAAAAAAAAAGCAAAAAACCTCTACCAGAGAGCCAAACCCCATTGCCGCACATGCACACACACACACACACACACATTCTCTCTCTCTCTCTCACACACACACACTCTCTCACACACACACACACACACGTAGACTTTCCCCAGGTAGTTATTGACAGGATGGAGTCACATACCTCATCTAAATCAATCAATCCCCATGAAAGGGAAGGAAACTACCATGACAATGTGAAAGAAATTTTGATTCACCTTTCTGGAGATGGGGAGGGAGTAGCCTTCCTTGAACACACGAGGGAGCAAAGACTGAACTCACATCTTCAAAAAGTCGGGACCAAACTAGCTTCTTACCTTGCAGAAACAATAAAAAGTCATTCCATAACTCAAACTTTCTTTCAAGTTTTCTCTTTGATAACCGTCATATCTTCACATGCAATACTAAGTGTTTATGATCAACTTCGATAATAATTATCATAATAAAGAAAATAATATCTCATAACATTTACATAATTCATGATTTTTGCTAAATCAGTATATTAGAGTTCTCCAGAGAAATAGCAAATAGGATATGTGTGTGTGCGTGTGTTTGTGTATAGACAGGAGGAGAGAGAGACCGAGAGAGAGGGAAAAAAAGAAATAGAGACAGAGTTAGAGAAGGATGTATTTATTTATTATTTAAGACACAGTCTCACTCTGTCACCCAGATTGGAGTGCTGTAGCATGTTCTCAGCTCTCTGCAACCTCCACCTCACAGGTTCAAGCAATTCTCCCGCCTCAGCCTCCTGAGTAGCTGGCATTACAGGTGCGCACCACCACACCTGGCTAATTTTTGCATTTTTAGTAGAGATCGGGTTTCACCATGTTGGTCAGGCTGGTCTTAAACTCCTGAACTCAAGTGATCTGCCCACCTTGGTCTCCCAAAGTGCTGCAATTACAGGCGTGAGCCAATGCGCCCAGCCAGAGAGGGATTTATTATAAGGAATTTCTCACATAATTATAGAGGCTGACAAGTCCCGAAATGTGCAGCTGATCTGGAGGCACAGATGACTGAAGATGTCCTTCCAGTTTAAAGCCATGCAGGCTCAAAACAGGAAGAGCCAATGTTTCACTTCTAGTTCTAGTTTCAGTTCTATCCTAGCTCTAGACAGTCAGGCAGGAGGAGCATTCCTCTTACTCATGGGAGGGTCAGCTTTTCTGTCCCATTCAGGCATTCAATTGATTGGATGGGGCCTTGCCACATTAGAGAGGGGAATCTGCTTGATACATCTGCCAGTTTAAATGTTCATTTTGGTCAGGTGCAGTGGCTCACACCTGTAATCCCAGCACTTTGGGAGGCTGAGGCGGGTGGATCACCTGAGGTCAGGAGTTCAAGACCAGCCTGGTCAACATGGTGAAACCCCCATCTCTACTAATAATGCAAAAATTAGCTGGCTGTGGTGGCAGGTACCTATACTCCCAGCTACTTGGGTGACTGAGGCAGGAGAATCACTTGAACCCAGGAGGCAGAGGTTGCAGTGAGCCGAGATTACGCCACTGCACTCCAGCCTGGGTGACAGTGTGAAACTGAGTCTCAAACAATAAATTAAATAAATAAATGTTCATCTCATCCAGAAACACCCTCACAGACACACCAAGAATACTGCTTGACCAAATGTCTGGGAACCCTGTGGCTCAGTCAAGTTGACAAGTAAACGTAACCATGGCAATTTGGCACCCAGACCCCTCCTTAAACCATACTGAATAACCAAATAAAGACAATAACAAGGTCATAATTCCACCTACCATGATACCACTATCCTGCATACAAACAAAAACAAATTTAATCCCTTTCCTAGAAGAGAAGGTCAAGTCCTTGGGTCATGTTTTCTCTTTGATATCCCATAACTTTTTTTTACTTGTATAAATTTAAGGGGTACAAGTACAGTTTTGTCACATGGATATTTTGCATAGCAGGGAAGTCTGGCCTTTTGGGTAAGCATCACCCAAACAGTGTACATTGCACCTATTAGGTAATCTCTCATCCCTCATCGCCCTCCCACCCTCCCACTCTTTCAAGTTTCAATGCCTATTCTTTCATACTCTACACACTCTATGTCCATGTGGACACATTATTTAGATCTCATTTATAGATAAGAACACATGGCATTTGACTTTCTGGATTGTTTCACTTAAGATAATAGCCTTCAGTTCCATCCATGTTGCTGCAAAAGACATGGTTTCATTCTTTTTTATAGCTGATAGTATTCTGTTTTATTTATACACACCCCCCCCCCCACATTTTCTTTCTTTTTTTCTTTTTTTTTTTTTTTTTTTGATATGGAGTCTTGCTCCATCACCAGCCTGGAGTGCAGTGGCGCGATCTCAGCTCACTGCAATCTCCGCCTCTCAGGTTCAAGTGGTTCTCCTGCCTCAGCCTCCCCAATAGCTGGGACTACAAGTATGCATCAACATGCCCGGCTAATTTTTTGTATTTTAGTAGAGACGGGGTTTCACCATATTGCCCAAGATGGCCTCGATCTCCTGACTTGATCTGCCTGCCTTGGCCTCCTAAAGTGCTGGGATTACAGGCGTGAGCCACTGCACCTAGCCTACCACATTTTCTTTATCCAGTCACCCCCTGATGGATACTTACGTTGATTCCATATCCTTGTTTTTGTGTATAGTGCTGTGATAAACATAATGAGTGTAAATATCTTTTTGATATAATGCTTTTTCTTTTGGGAAATCTCATAACTTTTTAAACAATTCTTAAATACTACAATATTGCATCAATACATCTTAGGTTATATGATGCAGGAAAAAGAGAAGGAAGAAAACAAAGATAATTTATACACACACATACACACACATGTAATCATGGCAATTACAGTCCTCATTTCTATAACTGGTCACATGGCTCTCCTATGTTAAGTGGGAACATATGGTACTTGTCCTTTTATCCCTGGTTTATTTCACTTATGATAATGAACACCAGTTATATCTATGTTGCTGCAAATGACAGAATTTCATTCTTTTTTATGGCTACATAGTATTCCATTGTGTGTATGTGTCACATTTTCTTTAACCATTCATCTGTTGAAGGACACTCAGAGTTCATCTTTTTGCTGTTGAGTATAATACTCCTTAGGCTTTAGATCTTTTTCTCTAGAGTATACCAAGGCAATGCTGGCATTTCTTTCTTTTCAAGACAGAGTCTTGCTCTGTTGCCAGGCTAGAGTGTAGTGGTGTGATCTCGGTTCACCGCAACCTCCACCTACTGTGTTCAAGCGATTCTCAGCCTCCTGTGTAGCTGGGCCTACAGGTTCACACCACCATGCCCAGCTAATTTTTTCTATTTTAATAGAGACAGGGTTTCACCATGTTGGCCAGGATGGTCTCGATCTTCTGACCTCATGATCCACCCTCCTTGGCCTCCCAAGTAGCTGGGATTATAGGTGTATGCCACCATGCCCAGCTAATTTTTGTATTTTTAGTAGAGACAGGGTTTTGCCATGTTGGCCAGGCTGGTCTCGAACTCCTGACCTCAGGTGATCCCCCCCTCCCCCCAAACTCAGCCTCCCAAAGAGCTAGGATTACAAGCATGAGCCACCATCCCTGGCCTTGTTCCATGTTTTAGCCAAACAAACTAACTTTTAGAGCCCTTTCTAACCTCCTAAGCTGTAACATTAAATTGGCAGATCACTTGAGGTCAGGAGTTTGAGACCAGAGTGGGCAACATAGTGAAACTCCTTCTCTACTAAAAATACAAAAATTAGCTGGGCATGGTGGCAGGCACCTATAATCCCAGCTACTTGGGAGGCTGAGGCAGGAGAATTCCTTGAACCTGGGAGGTGTAGGTTGCAGTGAGCCAAGACTGCACCACTACACTCTAACCTGGGCAACAGAGCAAGACTCTATCTCAAACAAAAAACAAACCATTAAATTGACAGTCTCTGTTTAGTGGGCCCGTGTCAGTAAATTTGACTTGATCCAACTTTATTTTTCTTTCACCATTATCCCATAGTCTTAATATCCATTCCCACACATTTCGCCCTGGATTTCTGTATGTGTAAATTGGAAAAACGATGTACTCCTTTTGGAGTACAGCTTACCTCTTCACGGGTCATGTTTTGTACTTCACCTTTTGTGGCTGGCTGGAACTTGAGTCTAGTCATAGGTTTAGAAGCAAAGACAGGTGATGAGGGTGTGTCCTGAATAGAACCAGCAGAGTCGTGCAAGTTAATTACCTCAGAAGAGGACATTATAATATCTTCAGGCAAAGCAGAGACGGAATAGCTGCTTCTACTGGCAGAAGACTCAGCAGAATTTAGGGGTTCAGTGTCCACACCCTCATCAGGATCTTCCCATATATCCCCATTCCAATTTTCAGGATCTCATTCTTTTCCTTCCCAATCAATGCCCTCACTTTGACAGCAGATGCCCCGAGAGGTTGGGAATTTGATTTGCATTGTAATTCAGCCACTTGCTGGATAAGACTCTGGGAGTGCTTTTCAGTAATCTCAGCTCTGAAGCTACAAAGATTTTAAATGCTGCCTTAATCATATCATATATTATAATTATATATTTCTGGACTCTATTTTGATCAACCAATGTGATTTTAGCCATATATTGTGGACTTTCTTGAAGAGGGATACACATACACGACGGTGATACAGTTTTATTTCCAATGGGTGACCACAAGATGGCGCTAGGTGACTACAATGATCTGCTTACCAAACATTAAAGCCCAAAATTAAGCATAAAGGTTAAGTAATTGCCATATACACAAAAAGGAATACCTTTTAATGTAATATCTTAAAGTTAATACATTTTAAAGCCTGATATATTTTTAAAAGAAATGTGGCACATAAAAAAAAGTGCTTGATTAAAATATGCACTCAGCTGAGCACAGTGGCTCACGCCTGTAATCCCAGCAGTTTGGAAGGCTGAGGCGGGCAGATCATCTGAGGTCAGGAGCTCGAGACCAGCCTGGCCAACATGGTGAAACCCTGTCTCTACTAAAAATACAAAAAATTTGCCAGGCACAGTGGCGCATGCCTGTAATCCAGCTAGTCAGTCAGGAGGCTGCGTCAGGAGAGTTGCTTGAACCTGGGAGGCAGAGGTTGCAGTGAGGCAAGATCGCACTTTTGCACTCCAGCCTGAGTGACACAGCAAGACTCTGTCTCAAAAAAAGAAAATAAAAAATAAAAAAACAATAAAATGTGCACTCAAACAAGGAGTCTCCTCTCTTGTTATCGAGGGACAATTCAGAATCAATGCCAAATATTGTTTTAGTGTGAAAAATCCCTGCTTTAAATTGAGGCTCATGATTTTATGCTCCTGCTCTAGGGAATTAGACCTACCATGTTGTATTAGCTATGCCTTTTGTTTTCTGTATTCCGATACTTGGACATTTGGGAGCCTTGCTAATCCTGGAGGGCTGCCTGTCCCAGTCCCATTGCTAGCAAATTTCTAGAGACAGTAAATGATTAGGGGACTAATCATTTACTTCATAGGATCTGTGAGCGTAACAACTATATTTTCTTTTCTTTCTTTTTTGAGGTAGGGTCTGGCTCTTCACCTAGGCTAGGGTGTAGTGGTACGATCCGGCTCACTGCAGCCTCCGCCTCCTGGCCTCAAGGGATCCTCCCACCGCAGCCTTAGGAGTAGCTGGGACTACAGGCACTTGCCACTACAACTGGCTAAGTTATGTATGTTTTGAGGAGAGACGTGATCTCACCGTGTTGCCCAGGCTGGTCTTGAACTCCTGGACTCAAGTGATCCTGCAACCTTGGCCTCCCAAAGTGCTGGGATTACAGGTATGAGCCCCCATGCCCAGCCACAACTATATTTTCAGTGGCACTTGGCTCCTCATCTAATGACCTTGCCATACTAAATAATAATAAAACCTATATTTTTAAAGCAAGTGTCAGACTTTGCTGGTTACCTTCTCAACCATTCCCCTACTTTCTTGCTAAAGGCTTTGTTCAAGACAGCAGTGGATTCAGCTTAAATGCTTACCTTGCCAGGTTCCTTGCAGCTAGCTTGTCGTGTGACACACACATGATTTCTACATAAGGAGAAATCTCCTGGCAATTTTGGGGTAAGTTTTTGTTTCCTGATTCAGATACCACCTCTTTCTCCTTTTTCACCCTTTTTGGAACACAGACATGAGACTAGAGATAAAGGAGCTATTTTACAATCATGAAGTGACCAACTCAAGCATGAAAGCTACCTTGTAAGGATAGTGAAATGGAAAGACAAAGGAAGCTTGGGGCCACATACAGTGGTTCATGCCTGTAATCCCAGTACATTAGGAGGCTGAGGCGAGAGGATTTCTTGAGCCCAGGAATTGGAGACCAGCCCTGGCAACAAAGCAAGACCCTGTCTCTACAAAAAATATAAAAATTAGCTGAGTATGATGGTGCATACCTGTAGTCCCAGTTATTCAGGAGGCTTCAATGGGAGGATTGCTTGAGCCCAGGAGGTCGAGGCTGCAGTGAGCCATGATCACACCACTGCACTACAGCCTGTGCAACAGAGCAAGGCCCTGTCTCTAAAAGAAAATAATAATATACTAATATTTAATATTAATACTCATAGCTTTTTGAGGGGTTTCTCATTGAATCCTTCCAAAATGGTATGAGGTAGATAAAAATGTTCTGACTTTACAGATGGAGAAGCTGAGGCATAGAAGTGTTATATTTTCCAAGGACATACAACTCTAAGTGGAGGAGTCAAGATCCAAACCCACTTCTGCCTGTCTCTAAAGCCTGAGCTAACAACTATGAACTATTGCAATTAATTGAAAGGTAAACTCTTTGGAGAGTCATGTTTGTATCTTCACAGTGCCTAGTGTACTGCTAGATACCAGTGTTATTTAATCAAGATAAATAGACCGGGCGCGGTGGCTCACGCCTGTAATCCCAGCACTTTGGGAGGCCAAGGCAGGCAGATCACGAAGTCAGGAGATCCAGACCATCCTGGCGAACATGGTGAAACCCTGTCTCTACTAAAAATACAAAAAAATTAGCCGGGCTTGGTGGCGGGCGCCTGTAGTCCCAGTTACTCTGGAGGCTGAGGCAGGAGAATGGCGTGAACCTGGGAGGCGGAGCTTGCAGTGAGCCGAGATCACGCTACTGCACTCCAGCCTGGGCAACAGAGTGAGACTCTGTCTCAAAAAAAAAAAAAAAAAAAAAAAAAAAGATAAATAAAATTAAGAGTAATCAAAAGAAAAGAATTACATTTTGGGCCATATCAAGATAAAGTAAACATAACCAAAAACTTAGTTTCAGTATATTTAAATAGACTTAATCTTTATTATTTGTGGATTCCATATTTGCCAATTTGCCTACCCATTAAAATGTATTTGTAAGCCTGAAATCAATACTTGTAGCACCTTCATAGTCACTTGCAGACATGTGCAGAGTGGAAAAAAATTGGAGTGCTGGGATTACAGGTGTGAGCCACCACGCCCAGCCGATTTCACTGTTTAAAATGGCCCTACATGGTGGCTCAAGCCTGTAATCCCAGCACTTTGGGAGGATGAGGTGGGTGGGTCCCTGGGGCCCAGGAGTTTGAGACCAGCCTGGCAACATAGAGAGACCCCCATCTCTACAAAAAATATTAAAATTAGCCAGGTATGGTGGCAGGTTGTCTGTGGTCCCAGCTACTGGGGAGGCTGAGGCTGGATGATCCACTTAAGCACAAGAAGCAGAGGTTGCAGTGAGCTACTCTGCACTACTGCACACCAGCCTGGAAGACAAAGTCAGACCCTGTCTCAAAAAAGAAAAAAAAAAAGACATTTTCTCACCACAAAATAATGACAACTATGCAAGATAATGCCTATGTTAATTAGCTTGATTTAGCCGTTCCACTATATATACACAATTTATTAATTTATTATTATTTTTTGAGAGGGAGTCTTACTCTGTCACCCAGGCTGGAGTGTAGTGGTGCAATCTCAGCTCACTGCAACCTCCGCCTCTTGGGCTCAAGCTATTCTCCTGCCTTGGTCTCCCAAGTGGCTGGGATTACAGGCACGTGCCACCAGGCCCAGCTAATTTTTGTATTTTTAATAGAGACGGGGTTTCGCCATGTTGGCCAGGCTGGTCTCTTGAACTCTTGACCTCTGGTGATCCATCCACCTTGGCCTCCCAAAGTGCTGGAATTACTAGGCGTGAGTCACCATGCCTGGTCTTTATTTATTTATTTTCTGGAGACAGGGTCTTGCTGCCATCCAGGCTGGTGTGAAGTGGTGTAATCTTGGCTCACTGCAGCCTCTGCTCCTGAGTTCAAGCGATTCTCCTGTCTCAGCCTCCCGAGTAGCTGGGATTACAGGCATACGCCACCACACCCAGCTAATTTTTGTATTTTTAGTAGAGACGGTGTTTCACCATGTTGGCCAGGCTGTTCTCAAACTCCTGGCCTCAGGCCATCTGCTGCTATAAAGATACTACCTGAGACTGGGTAATTTATAAAGAAAAGAGGTCTAGGCTGGGCATGGTGGCTCACGTCTGTAATCCTAGCATTTTGAGAGGCCGAGGCAGGCAGATCACAAAGTCAGGAGTTGGAGACCAACCTGACCAACATGGTGAAACCCCATCTCTACTAAAAATACAAAGATTATCTGGGCATGGTGGTGAGCGCCTATAATCCCAGCTACTCAGGAGGCTGAGGCAGGAGAATCGCTTGAACCCAGGAGATGGAGGTTGCAGTGAGCCGAGATTGCGCCACTGCACTCCAGCCTGGGCCACAGAGCAAGACTCCGTTTCAAAAAAAAAGGAAAAGAGGCTTAATTGACTCACAGTTCCACACAGCTGGGGAGGCCTTAGGAAACTTACAATAATGGCAGAAGGGGAAGTGGACACCTTATCACCAGGCGGCAGGAGAGACACAGAGGACGTGAGAGTGCAGGAAAAGCTATCATTTACAAAATCATCAGATCTTGTGAGAACGAACTCACTATCACGAGAACCACATGGGGGAACCGCCTCCAGAATCCAATCACTTCCCTCCCTCCACAGGTGGAGATTACAGGTCCCTTCCTGTATACATGGGAATTACAATTCAAGAGGAGATTTGGGTGGGAACGCAGCCAAACCATATCAGCTGGGGTGATCTTTTTTTTTTTTTTTTTTTTTTTGCAAAGACGGTCTTGCTCTGCCGCCAAGGCTGGAGTTCGGTGGCATGATCTTGGCTCTCCGCAGCCTGGAACTCCTGGATTCAAGTGATCCTCCCGCTTCAGCCTCTTGAGTAGCTGGGACTGCAGGCATGTGCCACCATGTGTGGCTGGCGAGGGTAATTGATAATGACCACCAAGGTGAAATTGGACTGCTAGTCTACCAAGAAGCTAAAGAAGACAACCTAGAGATCCTGTAGGAGATCTGCTAGATTGTTGCTTAGCATTCCTATGCCATTTTTAAAGTCCATGGAAAACTATAACAGCCCAATTCAGGCAGCACCACTAACGCACAGACTCTTTCCAGACCAAAGATTTGGGTCACCCCAACAGGTAAAGCACCACAACTGACTGGGCGCAGTGGCTCACGCCTGTAATCCCAGCACTTCAGGAGGCCAAGGTGGGCGGATCACCTGAGGTTGGAAGTTCGAGACCAGCCTGACCAACATGGAGAAACCCCATCTCTACGAAAAATACAAAATTAGCCAGGCATAGTGGTGTATGCCTATAATCTCAGCTACTTGGGAGGCTGAGGCAGGAGAATCGCTTGAACCCGGGAGGTGGAGGTTATGGTGAGCCAAGGTCATGCCATTGCAGTCCAGCCTGGACAGCAAGAGCGAAATTCTGTCTCAAAACAAACAAACAAATACACAAAAAAACCCACAAAGAACCACAACCAGTTAAGCAGCTAAGGCACTTGCTAAAGGCAAAGGGAAAATGGAATTGGTAGTGAAAAAAGGTATTACAGATACTAGCCATGACCATGTGTCCAGTTACAGAAACAAGGACGATAACTATTATATTTCCTTGTTTTATTATGAATGTTTGTGCACAGGCACGCGTGCACACACACACACACACACACACATATGTATCAGATGTTTTTTCCCTTATCCATCTACTATGTGACATAAGATGTATTAATTTTGTTATAGTATTTAAGTGCTATTAACTTTACATTACAGAATTTGAATTATGGGATATCAAAGAGAAGAGCAAACATCAACCAAGGACTTTGTATCCTCTTCTGGGGAAAGGGTTTGTGTTGTGGTTGTACCCAAGATAGTTGTATTCTGTTAGGTGAAAGTATGACCTTGTTATGTCTTACTCAGGTATTAAGTATGGTTTAAAATGTAGGGACTGGGCTCAGTGGCTTACCTGTGCCTGTAATCCCAGCACTTTGTGAGGCCAAGTCGGGAGGACTACTTGAGCTCAGGAGTCGAGACCACTCTGGGCAACACAGCAAGACCCCATCTCTACCAAAAAAAAAAAAAAAGTAGCTAGGCAGGCCTGGTGGTGTACACCTGTAGTCTCAGCTGCTTGGGTAGCTGAGGTGGGAGAATTGCTTGAGCCCAGGAAGCCAAGGCTTTAATGAGCCGTGATCACACCACTGCACTCCAACCTGGGTCACAGGTTGGAGCAAGATGCTGTCTCGAAAAAAGAAAGAAAATTATATACACACACACACACACACACACACACACGAATGTCTCTTAGTATTCCTATACCATTATTACAGGCATAGGAATGCATATATTACACATATATTTATATATAATGTATATTATATATGATGTATATATATGTTTATATATAATATATATTTATAATATATAATATACTAATTATATATAATTATATATAATAGATAATATCATATATTATATATAAATATATATATTTATATTACATATATAATGTATATAGGTGCCAAGGTGACTGGGGTGAACTTGGAATGATTGGTCACAATGGTATCAACTTGGTGGGTATTTTTGGATAAGATATTAATCTCACAATACGTTGGTGAACTTTGTGTAAAGCAGATTGTCCTCCGTTATGTGTGTGTGTGTATGTGTGGGATGCTTAACTGGTAAGTTGAATGCCTGAGCAGAACAAAAAGACCACTTCTCTAAGCAAGGGGGCCTCTCTCTCAACCTTCAGACTGTGTCTGAACCACTGGGTCTCCTGGTCTCCAGCCTGCCGGCCTCCACAGCACATTTTGGACTTCCCAAACTCCATAATAGTATGAGTGAATTCCTTATAACAACTCTGTTTCTGCATGCGCACATATCCTATTATTCTGAAGAATCCAAATATGCCTGCTTACTCATTTTTCAAAAAGGTAAAGAATTAAAATGTTGACGTTTCCAATACTTTTGATCTTAGTGTCAAAAAATCATAGTAACACACTCTGCTGCCTTGCATCCAAAGTCGCTGCCTGACATCCCAGGAATGATACTGTGAAACACAACATCGGGAAGATGGAAATGAGTAATCTAAGTGAAAAATGTCATACACAAAGTGAATATGTAGTGCAGACCTACAATGTGACAAGATGTTATGGCAACACATAATAGAACACACAAAACTACTTACGTCTTCACAAAGGTGATGTTTTAGTCCAGTCTGATAAAATGAGTAGGAGATTGCCAGGTACAATTAAAGATTAAAGACAGGCAAATTCTTCTTCTTCTTCTTTTTTTTTTTTTTTTTTTTTGATGGAGTCTCACCCTGTTGCCCAGGATGGAGTGCAGTGGCACGATCTTGGCTCACTACAACCTCCACCTCCCAGATTCAAGCAATTCTCCTGCCTCAACTTCCTGAGTAGCTGGGATTACAGGTGGCTGCCACCATACCTGACTAATTTTGTACATTTTTAGTAGAGCCAGGGTTTCGCCATGTCGTTCAGGTTGGTCTCAAACTCCTGACCTCAGGTGATTCGCCCGCCTCAGCCTCCCAAAGTGCTGGGATTATAGGCGTGAGCCACTGCACCCAGCCAACAGGGGCAAATTCTTTACTATTCCTTTCCACCTAGAGGTGAAGTTCAATTCACTTCCTCCTGAATCTGAGCTGGCCTTAGTGACTTGCTTAACCAATATCATGTAGCAGAAGTGATGTTCTAGAACTTCCAAGGTTAAGTCATAAGGCTTGTAGCATCTGCCCAGGATTCTCAGAACACTTTGACAGCCGAAAGGTTCCACTTAAGTCCACTGCTCTGAGACCGCCATGCTGAAGAGGCAACATGTAGGCACGGCTTTCCCTCGTCTCTGCCTATGTGTCAGACATTTGAATAATTCTCTTTTGGACTCTAGACCAGCCCATTTGCCAGTTGAATATCACCAAATAACCCCTGCCAACACCAACAGAAGAACCAGCCGCTGAGCCTAGCCCCAATTACTGATCCACAAATCATGAGATTTAAGATGGTCTCTATTATAAGATAGTTTGTTATACAGCAATTTTTTTTTAAGACCGAGTTTCACTCTTGTAGCCCAGGCTGGAATGCAATGGGCCATCTCTGCTCACTGCAACCTCCAACTCCCAGATTCCAGTGATTCTCATGCCTCAGCGCCCCGAGTAGCTGGGATTACAGGCACACACCACCATGCCTGGCTAATTTTTGTATTTTTAGTAGAGATGGGATTTCACCATGTTGGTCAGGCTGGTCTTGAACTCCTGACGTCAGGTAATCCGCCTGCCTCAGCCTCCCAAAGTGCTGGTACTACAGGCATGAGCCACCATGCCCATCCAGCAATACAATAATTTATCCAATCCTTCCTTCACTGTACTTTCTACCTGCT